>NW_013952414.1:825846-830787 GCF_001266775.1 Austrofundulus limnaeus | reverse complement strand
GGCTGATGTTGTTACTATCTCTGTATTGTATACTGTTCTTTGTGTACTTGTTGTACCATTGTTCTTTAATTATAATAATAATAATAATAATAATAATGCATTTTATTTATAAAGTACCTTTTAGGATACTCAAGGACACTGTCCAATAGAAAAAAGTAAAATGAAATAAAAAACTGTAGATACATATAAAATATGACTGGAACTCACCATGTTTGTGCATGCTAAAAAAAATGAGGTGCTGAATTTATTTAATAAACAAGTTATGTCAGCTAGTTGTACTGGACCATTTTCTGTTCTTACAGAAGGCACTTCAATTTTGTTTTCCAGGAAAACAGTAGCATGGAGGAACGTCTTTCTTTATCATGACTTTTGGGTTTTACTGAGTTCTTATGGACAGTAGCCTACTGTTATTTTCTCAGGGCTAAATTATGTTTTCTAGAAATGTTAGCTCCATTGTTTTTACCCAAGTAAAATAAAGGGACCAACAAGATTTTGATTTAGTTAAATAAAGATTTTTTAAAGCTTCTGCTTTATGTACTAAAACAATTAGTACTTGTACCTTTTACTTTCAGATTGTGAGAAGGTTTTCAAGCAAGTGAGCAAGTGCTTTTCTTATCAGGGAATTTTATTTTTACCAAAGTCATTTTCTGTATTTTTCCTTTCATATACAGTATTCACCTCTGTAATTTTTTTTAACATGATTGCTTTCTAAACACATTTCTTTAAAATTAATTTAGGTAACCTCCTCGTGCACCGACTGGTTCTATTTAACAGGTTAGATGAAGCCAGTGCACAGCACTTGTTTGGCATGATCTTTCTTCAGGCTCACATAGTAAATAAGACTGGGCTGCGATGGGAGGTGGATTTGGGTCATTGATGCAGACTTTTACAAGATCCAGGGGAGGGGGAACTGAAGCATAATATTAACATCACAGCTCCTTAGATTCTTTGAAGTCATTACAAAAATAGAAGAGTAAATTTACTGCAACCACAAGCAACAGAAGCTGGAAATATACTGTAAATAAAGGAAGGTCCATGTTATTCCTGTCATAAAACTAAAAAACATCTAAGGACTGGTCTCTATGCAACAAGAATTTAGTCTCACATGTTCGTCTTTCCTCAGATTTTGACAATGGATGAAGTCAGTAAGATTGGGAAAATCAGTAAACAGTGGACGGGGCTGCTGCGGGAGGCGTTCACAGACTCAGACAACTTTGGTATCCAGTTTCCCATGGATCTGGACGTGAGAATGAAAGCTGTAATGATTGGCGCATGTTTTCTCATTGTAAGTGGAGTATCTTTTTTTTAATGTGCTCATAGTTGTTAGCATGATAAAAATATAGAGTGAAGATGAGCTGTTTAATTAGGATCTTGTATTGGATGTAATTTAGAGATTCTCACATTGTAATTTTGGTGAAGCTGTCTGTACAGTGTGGCTAACACAGACACCATAGACCCAGTGACCCTTCGCTCTCAAGGAACATGTGTTTCATGCCTTCAGTCATCAGTGAATGATGGTTCCTTCTAATTAAATTACCACTTAGTTTGCATTTAGTTGCACATTATGTGATGTTTATTTATTTATTTATTTATTGAAACTGACACTAATAATCAGGTTGATATATTCCCTACTTCCCTAAATTAGTTTTAGTTTTTGGCTAATTGTAAACAGTCTTCTTTTTTTTTTACAGGATTTTATGTTCTTTGAGAGCACCAACTAGAAGAACAGGATTTTCATTTTAACATTCCTGGAAGAACAAGGCCACGAAGCCATGATGATCAGTCCCAACGCTGTATTAAAACAACCTTCGCTGGATAGCATAAAGAGAGTATTACGATGTGCCCACATTTTCTTATATTGCATGAAACATTGAAAAAGAAGGTTTTCCAAGGCTTAGCTGCTCAGGTTTGTTGTAAAGTCACGTTTCTGGATTGTCAGTGCACACAGTTCAGTTTTCTGTTTGCCTTTTATGTTGTGGCATTGTTGTGAATACTTGTGTGTTTATAAAACTGATCACACCTGGGATAAAATCTTTATGATTATTATTATTACCCACAAAATTTTTCCATTGTGAAAACATTCATATAAGAAGGACACAAAGCTGGTATATGGTTTGAAGAATGAATTGAGCTTGGTATTGTTTTTATGCAAAGAAACCTGGCCTCGTTAAGAATTTGCTTATGTAGATGTTGATTTAACAAATTCTATGTTTGTAGTTATCTTGTGTGAGATTTTAATGACTCATGTAAAGTAGAAGTTTGTAGTTTCAATATTTGGCACCCCGTTTATCTTGTTAAAATTTGGTCTTTGTAACAAACTGTAGATTTGAAGCAGTGGTTTTGTGCACTACTATATGAGTGTTTGCATGTTGGTGAGCTTTGAGTGAACATGTACACATTTTTACTTAACATGAAAATTATTATTTAGGAAATAATACATTTATATTCATTCTATCACACAAAATGCATTAACACTTAACTCGCCTTACTGTGCCATCCACATGTCCACTAGAGGGAGTTAGATATTTACTCAATATCTACTCATCCAAATGAACAGTCCAAATTTGAGGCATAGGTTTTATTTTAACAGTTAGTCTATGATGCCATTGTCCACTTTTTTTTGGACAAACTCAGGTTGAAATGCATACTATTGTATTTTAGTATTGGCTACTGATTTGGAAATAATGTCCCTGCACCTGATTGTTTCTCAAGTGTGTTTTCAAATATTATCATTTTAATATTCATATTATTATTGTGACTTTACACATGTAACTATACTTAGTCAAGCTTAAAAAGTATACCTATATATTTTTCAAGTATAATGCTAATTTCCGTCCTAGCCATTGGTCACCATATGTTTTTTTAATCAAATCAGTAATAACACATACATGCACTATTTCATCAGTAATGCCATTGAGTATATTTTATAGTAATGACAAAATGAGATTTCCAGACTACTTTGATATTTATTCCTCTGTAGACCAAAAAATGTCCATCTGAAGCCATTTAAAAGTCATACAGGTTAAAGACTTTTATTTTTGTAAAAATTATTTAAAAACTGCCAGTCAGAATATCTGAAGATGCCTGTATGAACCTAAGATGTTATGTGGCAAGTGTTTTCTTCTGCCTTCAGTGTACTGACTCATGTTTGTAGAATTACCATAAGTGGATTTAACTCAATTTTTATGAGCAGAAGTTCCTAAGGTGGAATTTTCTGTTTAGTTTTTATGGCATTTGTTTTACAGAAGAAGTACTCAGTTTTTGGCTAATTTTAAACACATTCTTGCAAATTGCCTGATCATTTGGCACGTCTTGTTAGAATTCAGTCCTAGTATAAAGTGCTGGTAATAAATCCTCTGGAGGATCTTTGATTGTGTGTACATTTTATTTTAAATCAGAATGTGAAACAATGGCTTTTTTATTTAATTTATTTATTTTTCTTTTTACAGTTGGAAACCGTAAAGGCTCTTATTCTTCTACTTTTGCACTAATACTGTGAGCTAACAACTTGTTCAGTCATGCAATGAATGAAATTTGAGCTTAGCTTAAAATGTGCAAGTAGTCAATAAAAAAATGACAGTAAAACATGCTGTGGACGTTTCATTGTTCTATGTTGACTTGTTTGATTTTACCTAAATACTAACAGATTTTCAAAATAAGTAGTTTTCTGAATAGCTTATATANTATATATATATATATATACACACATTCCAAGGAAGAGCTGAGGGAGAATGTACATTTTTGGATTTATTGCAGTTGCACTGTAAGATGATAGGTTAGATGAACAGATGAACGTTTCACATTTGGTTTTAATCAGACACCCAGACCACACAAAACTGATGTCAACAATGTCAATGGAGCAGTAATTTATTGGCTGAAAGACCAGAAACTGGAGTAAAACATATTCCAGTTACAGTGTAAGTGTGATTATGTCAAGTGGAACACTTTATTTTCAAGACTGTACTTCTAATTAAAACGCATTAAAGTTTGCATCATATAAATTGTGCAATCTATTTATGAAACAGTCTTGTCAAGCAACTGAACTTAAAGTCTGGGAATCAGGAGACTGAAACCAAAAGGGCAGCAATACTTTTCTATTTATTTGTTATTTTAAGAAAGGAAGCAGACGTGCTGAGTCCCAAGCTGTAAAATAAAACTTATACAAAGCAAAATGCCTTAATGTAGTTCATTTCTGAGTCTGACTAACATATTTTAATTACTTTCAAATCAAAATGCACTAAAAGGCGATGTGAAATGCACTTTTTTTTTTATTATTTTGGGGTCCTGCTTTTGAATTCCAAATACAAAAACAAGAATTTCTGCTATCTGGGTTTCAAACTTACTTCAATAAACACACAGTTGAGTTAACATCTGTGTAAATGCAGCCTAAAAACACCCCATAAACACTATGTGGAAGACAGGGAATGAATATTTACTTTTGCTTTAGTATGCCAAAAGAAAAAAATCTGTCTTGCTGGCCTACATCTCACTGTTCTCCTACTTTAACATTCCCTCAGTTTGTGATGACCTGCTCTTGCAGATTTACGTGTCCCATTTGTGTACGTCTGTGCAGCCTCAGTTGAACTGAATGTTTAAAGGTTAGTTTAAAAGAAAGGTGAGGAGGAAGAAAGTGTGTTAGAAAGTGCATTTTAATCTTAAAGCTGAACTGAGGCAGCATACAATCTATCTGCACATGAATCTTGCTTCTTCCTGTCCTTTGACCAATAGTAGAGGAGATGACTCAAAAAGGGCCGCCCACCTCATTTGTATAATGACACAGAAAAAGTAAAAACAGGAGACAGAAAAATGTAAAAAATAACTTGTGGAAAGTATGTATGTATAAGTAAAAGTAAAAATATGTACAGTATATAAGACAAGACAAGACAAGACAAGACAAGACAAGACAAGACAAGACAAGACAAGACAAGACAAGACAAGACA
>NW_013952414.1:813731-823731 GCF_001266775.1 Austrofundulus limnaeus | reverse complement strand
ACATGGCTGCCTAATGATGACATTCAAATAAAAAGCCAGCCAAGGAGCTCATTATGGGTAATTTTCAAAGAACACTGCCCAGCCTATTCAGAGGAAAAGTTAAGCTATAGCACAGAAAATAACTTGGGCTGAAAAAGTACAATCATCTTCAACTTTTCACTTAATATACTCTACATAGTGGCTTGTGTCTTTGAAGCCTTGCTGTTTCCAGACAAAAGATAATGACTGACCACTACCAAAGTAAGGTAATTTACCCACTTTCAATTTGTATGGCTGAGGTTTGTGTGGACATTAAAATGTATAAGCTGTGCTGAGTTGAGTTCTTGGGTCTTTAATAAAGTGTAGCTCTGCTGAATCCCCTGCATTTGCAAACTCCAATCAGCCCCTAGGCCACACCCTTGGTCAATGGATGCCTAGCAATCCCATAAAAGAGACCGAAATAACCTGAACTAAACTGGGGATGATGTATTGATGGTTTTTCAGGAGGATAAGCTAAACGAGGAGAATGACTAATGATCTTTCCACTGACATGGGCTGGTAATTAAACTTTCTGTTAAGTGATCAAAGCATCTGGGATAAAAATAAAGCTCATTCTTCAACATTCACAGTGCAATTGTGGGTTTCTGTGAAAGGTTTGGGGGTTCAAATTTCTAGGAGATGTGACTCACCAGTATAATTGCAAAACCATCTAGTTCTACCATCAAAAAAATCCAAAATGTAGGGTAAAGTCCAAGTTGTGCCCTGGTCACTGATGAGGAAAATATCAAAGCATTTTGTCTTATATAGTGTCAATCTGACATATTTATTCTCTCATTATTACTGAACAAGCAGAGATTAAATAGAGGAAGGATTTTAGATGCATTTTCCGTGCATCCTTCTCTCTCTTTAGCTTTATTCATTTTCCTTAGCGACTTTTGTTGTTCTTGTTTTATACTTTTTTTTATTTAGACTCTTTTTACGAGTCTGCTTCTCTAGTGAATCATCTGTTTCATCTAGCACCCTGATTAGATTTAACCAGTGCCTGTAAAACCTCTGTCTCCACCAAAATTAGCCGATGGTTTGCTGTCAGTGGAAAAGCTACAACACTATTCAGGCTTTGAGTGAGTGAAGACTGGAGACTTGTGTGCTGTGTGGAATTAATATCAGCAGGTCAGCAGGCAGGGCATCATCAGTTTGGAAAATCTGGGAAAAACGTTCACAAAAGAGACAAATTCATCAGTAGTCAGACTATTTCAGAGTAAATTCTAGTGAAATAAAACAGCTAAAACTTCAACAATTTGTTGCATCAGAACAGTGTGTTACATAACATTTCAGGTGAAATACGTGCTCTAATTCAATGGGCTAATTATGCCAATCAGAGGCACTAAAAAGGGGAAAAAGCAACACATAGTAAAAAAAAGTAGTAAAACGGTGATAAAACTTTTCAAAGGGGGGTATTGTGCACAAACTAATTTTTTGAGCTGTATATCAAGTTATATTGTTCTCTCATCAAAAACATGCCCCGAGTGTTTATTTGACTCCTTCATGCATGTTTGAGAAATCCTTGCATCTTCTGTAACCATTCGAAGGTGCAAAAACGCTTGCTAATACAAAGCCCCGCCTATTTACATAAAGCTCCTCCCAGGAGCTCAGTCCCCAGCTGAGCTCCTGCACAACAGAGGCCCCTTACCTTGTGCCTCCCTCATACAGCTCATCTTCTGTTGAGAAACAGAATTTAATCCTGACCAATGGAAAAGCCAGGCCAAAGACTATGGTTGTCAATGCATCTACATCAGCTGTTATTTATTCAAAACGTTATTCAGATTCACATTTTAAATTGCAACTATTTATTCGATGAAACCCTGCTTGAAAACAGCCATGAGCTCTTTTTTCTGTTTGATAAACAGCACCATTTAGCTCAACTCCCAAGTGTGCTGCAATTAAAACTGTCCTACTGATACACAGGCAGAGTGGAAATAATTATTTGCAGGTTGGCCTTGTCCTCACATACTCCATCCATGCTTTCCCCTCTATCCTTGCTCCACACACCGCAGCCATCTCAGCTTCTGTATCTGGCAATTTTTGTGTAATTAAATGTAATTTTCTCACCCACACCTCACATGCCTCAGTTTAAACATGTTGCCAGTCACACTGTCACCACCAGTGACCAATGTGGGCACTTCACAGTTGCCATACCATTTTTTTTTCTTTTTACACACTTTCAGTCACAAAGGTAAACTTCTACATGAAGGCTTTTAGTTCTGATGAAGCTCTCTGGGATCTTACATTTTCCTACAACACAACTTTTATTCAATATCAAACTGCTCAATCAGCATTTAAATATTTTGTCACGAGTTGCTCAAACATGTTATTTCTAAAATGTTGTTGGGTGTTTAATTTCAAATAAAATGAACCAATATCAATCCTGTCAGGATGCAACATTAGTTTCTGCACCACACGGATTTTATTTTCCAGCAACAGACAGTTGCCCCACAGTCCACAAGCATGCATAAATAAATAAATAAAGAAAGAAAGAAAGAAAGAAAGAAAGAAAGAAAGAAAGAAAGAAAGAAAGAAAGNGAAAGAAAGAAAGAAAGAAAGAAAGAAAGAAAGAAAGAAAGAAAGAAAGAAAGAAAGAAAGAAAGAAAGAAAGAAAGAAAGAAAGAAAGAGAAAGAAAGAAAGAAAGAAAGAAAGAAAGAAAGAAAGAAAGAAAGAAAGAAAGAAAGAAAGAAAGAGAAAGAAAGAAAGAAAGATATATGAACTGAGCCGTTTTGGGTTTTAATTATGTATGTCAGTGTGATGCATCTTAGCAGCTCAGATGAGGGCTGACACATTTATTTTTAAGTTTGGTGCTTGCATTTTACAGAGGAACAACCATTTTTGGTTTTGTTGCAATGTGGAAGACAGACAGCAAACGTCAAAGCACTCATTTTCTCATGACACACTAATTTCCATAAACAAGCCTACCCTGCGCTCACACTAGTGTCAGCTGCACGCTGAACTGCAGTAAAAACAAAAAAAGAGTGGCTCACATCCAAGTCAGGCTTTTTTTGGCACAACTCTGCATTTTCAAGGTTTATCAGGGGCCTCACTGGAAACATGTAATTCCTCTCATAAAAAAGTCTAACTTCTTCTAACGCTACAAGCAAAACCATAAAGCATGATGTCATTACATGAAACAATCGTTTGGAAGTTATCACAACTGCCATTCACTACCAAAAAGCAACAATTAAAGCTTTAGAGAAAACATTTTTTAAATAATCCATTCTGTTAAAGTTTATTAGTCCTTTATTGACAAGAGAAAAGTTTTTCTACCCCCTAAATCTACATTCAAAACAGCGAACCTGGTGATGTCATTATGGGTAATATGCTGGCAGTTGCCATGGCTACCCTGACATAAAGGGAGGCTTTTAAGGAAAGATGGAAGGAGGGGTTGGTGGGAGTCTGTTCCTTTTAATATGCGAAGATGAGACATAAATGAGACAGTGCATTTGGTTTCAAGTTTAGCCAAGACACATATGTAATCTGATGGTAAATGGAAGCCACATTCAGTGCCTGAATTTTTTTTACATGTCCGTTTCCTCTGAGGAATCATGGGACTTTAGGCTTATACCAGAAATGTGATGTGTATACCAGAGAGGGAAACCAACGGAGCACAATGAGATGCTGAACGGAAGACCAGTGACCACAGAACTGGAAACACCTTCTTCCAATTGCAATGAACCACTGTTTTTTTTTTTTTTGCTCAATTCCAAGTGTAGGGCAACAATTGTGAACGTAAACTCGCATTAATCATTTAAGCCATCTTTCAAGAGAAAACAAAACAAAACAAAAAAACCCCAAAATATATTTAGTATTATGCTTATACATCCAATCTGTTGTTTCTTTAGTCTTTGAATTGTAGTTAAATAATTCTGGGTGAATCAGACAGATAAGCAATAAAAATCAAAAGTTTGTTTTTGATAGTTTATATTTGTTTAAAGGCAAGGAATCAATCCATATTAAACTTGCAGAATATAGTTTTGCCAACTGTCATACATACTTTCAACGATTGGTCATCCAAGTGAGCTCACAATTCGAGGTGACTGCAAATAATAATTTGCAAATTTCATTGAAAGTTTAAGTTGTTAACCAGCATTCAACAGTTGCAGTTTAGTGAGAAACAAGATTGCATTTTGATCAGAGAAAGGTGCCGACAGTGGGGTCTATCACAACCCCATCGATTATACCGCTGTGGAGAGGGTAAGCAAGGTCTATTTGTGTCCACGTTCAGGAGTATCTTCAAGGTTTGTGCATATTTCCCACAGTAAAATTCCAGCACTTCTCAAGCATTTTCAAGCTTTCCAGCTTCAAAATTTAGTGCAGTTTGTCTTAGTGCATCTTTCTCCACTGAAATTTAAAACCACAGTACATGCTGCATTTATGTGAAGGGAGCCTAACAATCTAACTGCAACTGAATAAAATTCTGCCAGCTAGCAGAAATGGACAAAAGGAACCCAAAAGACATCCGAGGCACAGCACACATGAGCATTGCCAAACCACTGCTACTTTTTGCATCAAACTATTTCCTATAGCATTTTCAATAAAAAAAGTTTTGTTGTTGTACATTTTAAAATCCAGTAGATGACATAAAACCCTGGCTTGATTATCCTTCAAACAGTCAAACTGTGAGTTTGTAAGCAGAATGACCCGGGCACAGGCAAAACCCAAAATGCAAAAAAAGGTTTATTTTAACTAAAGAAGGCTGGCAAAGCAGCTACAAAAAAACTCTATCTTCACAATGAGCACTCATAAGGACCAAGGCGAACAACCACACTGACTGCAAGACAGTACAATGAACGGACACAGACACAGGACACCAAATATAAGGCAAACAAATTAAGAGACAATCGGAAACACCTGAGGAGACACAAAAGGGATCAGGTGTGCGTGGGCGGGGCTGTGGGGCAGAGCAACACAGGGGAACACTGAAAACACTAGAAAGTTAAAGAAAATAAACACAGACCATGACACAAACACCAGTATTCCTGAGCAGTTAGAATGTCAAGCACTTTCCAAACACTGAAAACACTTTCAAGCAAATATTCAAGCATTTTTCAAGGATTTCAAGCACCCACACAAACCTGGTCCACATACAGATGCTTTAGTCTCTAAATCTACAGGGAACATATACAGCAGTTTT
This sequence comes from Austrofundulus limnaeus, assembly GCF_001266775.1. NCBI lineage: Eukaryota > Metazoa > Chordata > Actinopteri > Cyprinodontiformes > Rivulidae > Austrofundulus > Austrofundulus limnaeus. The sequence goes on along the minus strand of NW_013952414.1, from coordinate 818,569 downwards.
TAAACCTTTTTCACTTCGTTGAAAACTTGTCCAGAAGTGTCACTTAATAATTCAGAGGTTTTAAAGTCCATACAAAAAAAGCCCTGCAAACATTTATCAAAGCAACCCAAACGCTGGCTCACCTCAGGCCTGCCCTCACTACAGGATGCATTTGTCAAACACTGCAAGACCAAAACAATAAAAAAAACTTTAAAGACTCCTCACACCTCAGTAGCTTTCTCCTCTCAGGCAAACTCTGGCAAATAGTTCCAAAATGGGGCAGCTGTGGTGTAATGTTAGAACAGCCGGCTTGGGACCCGAAAGTTTTAGGTTCGACTTCCCGCCATGCCCACATGTCATAGTGTCCTTGAGCAAGGCACCTAACCCTAACTGCTCCCCGGGCGCCGCTCCACTTGGGTGTGGATGGGTCAAATGCAGAGCACAAATTTCGTCATTGTGTGGAAACATACACTGATGACCAATAAAGCTCCTTTACCTTTACCAAAATGATGATCAAGGGATGTTGGAGAAATTAATAATACAAAATACTTAACCTAAATCTTGAACCTCATTCGACAGAAAAGAAGAAGAAAAAAGTTTGGAAGCCTGTATTTAAATTGAAAACAATATTCAATAAAAAAAATTATAAAAAAATTTGAAAAGGGACTTGTGGTGTTTCCATTCAACTTTGCTGGTGAGTTTTTCCATGGGTTTCATTAATGAGCAGGCTGCAGTGTGCTGCTGGAGTCAAATGATGTTGGTCAGACCGAGGGGGAGGGGACCAGATGAGGCAGATTTACCAGTCAGGGGGCGAGAGCTACAAATACAGATGTGTTTAGTCGCACTTTCACGCAGGACGTCCCTGTGTCAGGACCGACGTCCTCCCTCCCCCTCTCCTCACTGACTTCAGCAATCTCAAGTGGCCACTGCCGCAATTAAGGAACCACGCCTGTTGCGCTCTAATTTCTCTGAACTCCAGTACTTATAGCCCCATTCTGAGCTGCTGAAACGCTTGCCTCCTGTGGCTCCGAGTCTGTTTTTCCAGAAAAACGCTCTATTCTGCCTTTTTTTTTTTTCCCCTTCACCCCTCCTAATTGTTTTATTATCGCGAGAGCCTACAGCAGAGACCCTCCAGGGGCTGGCTCTTTTGACCACCGCCGTCTCTGTTGGAACTGCAGCTCTGGTCACTCTGACCAACACGCAGGGAAACAATGATGGAGTACCTCAGACTGAGTTTAGTGTTTTGCTGCTGGATCAAGTTGGCAAGTTCTGTTCTATCCACTGCCCCTCAAACCCCTGTGGCTAATCCTGAAGGTAAGAAGTCATCCAACTTTTTTTATTTATTTATTTTTCTGTTGCTGTCGCGCCATCCTGTAACTTTTAAAGCAATTGAACAAGTTATTGCCTTTTTACAGAGCTGTTTATCCAAATGAAGGCTTGTGTGTATGTATGTTTTTACATGATGTCAGTGTTTGAGGCGCGCAGGTTGCCTGCGGCTCCATGTGTGGGAATCACAACATGTCTGGCACAACATATGTCGGAGAGCGAAATTACACGATTCTGCGGTTTCTCACATTTTATACTTGTTTTAAATGCTGTTTGAGCTTTTACATATAACAGGGTGTAAAGAAGAAACTAATTGGGGACGAGTCTTTAATAGTTTAACAATAAAAAAAGGCAGTTGATGGCGACGATGACTGACTGTACAGAGTGCGCAAAAAACAACTATTTAATTTGAGAACAAACAGGGAGAAACAGAGGTGCTTGTAAACAGGTTATAATTAAAGGGTGAATTGAACAAACCACATCCACTGCTGCTCAGCTGCACAAGTCAAGGCATAGGTGTGCTTTATATTGTCTTGACTGAAAACCCACTATTTTATATTATACTGTCAGACATCTTGCAAATATTCGAAAAGAAAAGTTTGATTGCAAATTACTGCAAGATTTGTTTTTTATAAACCTAAAATTATTCGACTTTCTGACTATTTTCTAACTTCTCATTTTCTAACAGCATTCTTCTAATAATGTTTTAATGCCAAAATGATGACTGCCTAATGCATAAGAATGTCTTAACGTTTTATTTGACTTTCTCCATGTGACATGTACAGATGTAGAATTAACAACAAGAGTTTTGTGAAACAACAGAGTCTGTGCTGGGGGCTGTAAAATCACTTGGGCTCCCCGCAGGCTGCTGCTGAAGTATTTAGGGTGTTTTGTCAAGGGCGTGATCACCATCCTAAAGGTGTGTGTGTGTGGGGGGGTTGGGGGGGGGGGCACACATCTCTTAAGGGTCTTGTTTTTTTCTGTTTCGGTTGAAATAATTGATGGGGACAGAGGGCACAGATGTGGGAAGTGGGGGGGGACATGTCCCACCCTGTACCAATGGCGGTTACACCCATGTGTTTTATTATATATTTGCTTTTCAGTTTGCCCTATTTTCTTGTAGTTAGATACAGTCTATAAGCAATACTTCAAAATCCACAGTTCCAGAACACCTGAGTAATGTTACAAAATTGCCTTTGTCCTTTTGTTTTTTTTAATGTCCAATTGTTTTCAATGAAAACAACTAGACTTCCATTTTGTAGTTGAAAATGTTTTGCTCCCCATTTGGAAAGCTTCCTAATTCAGATCTGGAGATCGTGGCGCTCCGAGCTTTAAACTAGATGAGACGCGTTGTTTTGTAAATTCACATTCTCACTCCCTTCTCCCCAGGGGAGTCGTTAAAATCTCTGTTTGCCTGGCGCACAAAAGCCAGGCAAACGGAGATGCTTTGATCACATACATGAACGTGTGTCATGCTTGTTTTCTAAAGGTTCACACTCAGATAGAAAAAAAAAACATATTCAAATATTTTTTAGGAAAGATTTGGTATTCCAGCAAGGGAAAAGTCTGAATGTTATAAAAAAAATCAACAAAACAAGTATTTTTTTCTATTTACGGTAAAAAGCATAAGCTCATGGTCTTGTTCTTTGTTATAATCAAAAAGGTTACCTGTTATAGCAAATACATAAATAAGCCAGAAATAATGTTTGAATAGCTCCATCTACTTTTTACTCTGATTCTCTCCTTCAGCTTTTCTCTGAGGGCACCCTTCCACTGTTTGCTGGTCAAACACAAACCAGGATTCAGCAGTGAAAAGTGCCGGTGGAGGGAGTAGGAATGCAGAACTCTGGTCATTTCTCACCACTGTGCACCTGGCCAGACTCTGAACAGTGGACGTGGCTGTTGGTTTGTCAGTCTTGGAAAGTTACAAAAATTGAGCTTCGTAGACCCCCACTGTCCAGCCACCTGAAAGAAGCCTTTCACTTTTTTTCAGACTCTTTGAGCAACATTTTGGATTTAACATGTCGGTTTTATGCTGTGATGTTGAGCTTCTGCACATATTTGTACGTGACTTTAGTCAGCTAACCATCAAGACCTATAATTAAAGTTTGCTTTAAGCCCTTTTAGGGTAATTTATTGTGTTTTATTTTTGTTTTTATGTGAGGTTAACAGAATACCTAATGGACATAATCATCCTGTGTCTAGTGGACAATTCCACTTTCCCAAGATAAAGGTGTTTTTATACGTATTTTAGTATCACTGATGTGTCACTAGGGCAGGGGTCCCCAAACTTTTCCCTGTAAGGGCCACATAACTTTTCCCTTCTCTGGTGGGGGGCTGGAGTCAGTTTGTAACAGAAAAAGTGTGWCTATTGCAGGAGTGCCTAAATGTAAAGATTTATTGTTTTCCAGAAAGCACAATCAAATAACCCTCTCTGGGTTCTTCACAGKATGTATTCTGCTGAGCTAACAGTCCATCTTTTAGCTTTGAGAGTTTGTTTGCTCGCATTTGGTCTTGCAAGCTATCATGCTTGTCTTTGTGACAGGATTCATAGTGTCGCCACAGATTTTATTCTTTGAATACCGCCACCTCCTCTTTACAGATGAACAAAAAATAATCGTTTGTCCACTGCAGCTTAAATGTCCTGCATTCTGAATCAGTTTTTCTCTTACCTAATCTTTTCGCCATTATTCCGTTCTCTCTTTGAGAGGGGCGGGTTTAGGATTTTTTTCTGGGGGTTGCCAGATAGGGGCACATACCGCAGAAGAGTGGAACAGAATATCACGTTATATGTGTGTATGTATGAAATAGTTACTAACTAATAATAGTTAATAATGAAACTAGTTCATAACTAAGGAACATTTTATTGCAAAATTCCAACTTTATAATCAAATATAAATACACATATATGAAAAAAAAACTAAATGCTCTCTGGTATTGTTCTGGGGGCCGGACCAAATGGGGAGGCGGGCCGGATCCGGCCCGCGGGCCGTAGTTTGGGGACCACTGCACTAGGGAATACTTTGTAGTCAACAGAAGGCAGCTCCACCTAAAGTTGTCCATGCCTTAAAGATGTACATATAAAGACATACATATAATGGTGCTCTTTATTGCCTATATGACAAACTAACAAACCCTTTTGGCTGGCTCAGTCTATAATCATGCCTTAGAGCATTCTCACTATATTATCACATAGCTGCTTCTGTGCCTTCTGTCCAGTCAAACGTATGTTGTGCTGTTTGCCTTTACCATTGCTCGAATTTAACAACGTGCTCAAATAAACCCTATTTTGTAGTAATTTTATGGTGTAAAACTAAGTTTGAAAGTCTTTTTTGTGATTTTGTTAATGAAAAGGCCAGTTTTTAGACCCTTTCAGAGGCTTTAGATTATTTTTTTGTCCAGATAAATAACTTTGATTTGTTCAGACAACCACTTTATGTGCTGAACAAATCAGTGTTATGTTAACACAAAATACACGACAAGGGAGGTAGTCATGGTTTTTATCTTTAGACTCTTTGTTAACTATATATATA
>NW_013952414.1:810445-813671 GCF_001266775.1 Austrofundulus limnaeus | reverse complement strand
TATATATATTCAATTTCTTTAGTTTAATTAGCAAAAAAAACTAAGATGATAAAGTTCTGCAAACATAAAAAGTGCTTTTACACCAAGAGTAGTGTAAAATACGTCATAAAGAACTGAGCAGGTGATTATGTTCTGATGGTCTGGGTGGTAGCACCAAGAAACAAGCTGCATGTGTCACTGGTAAATTACAGAGTTCTGATTCTGAACAAGCCTGTTTGCAACTCAGCGTCAGTTGGTAATGGTGGACTACTTTAGTCATTACAGAAATTAGGTGATTTTTTCCTGTTCTTGTAAATCGGGACAATTTTTGAACCTCACCTAGAGAACTAAACACTCCCTTGTGAGCCATTAATGATTTGGGTAGCATCACCAACTTGGCCAGATTGGTAAATCATGCCTCCTAAAGTGTTATGTAAAATTGTCCCCCTGCTATCTCAGTAACAGGGACTTAAAGCTCAACAGAAAATGGCTCTCATAACTGTAGGAGTAACTGTGAAACAAACATTATGACTGCTTTGAAGATTAAAATAATTAGATTATTCCTTATGCAAACTGACATTTGGCCAAGACTAAACAATAGTTGTGTTGCAAAATTTAGGTTTCTGGATTACCTATTTTTTAGAGCACCTTGTGTTTTGTTTTTTTAAATACATATTTATTTCTGTGTCATGCCAAAAAAATAGTATTTGTGTCTTTTAAACACTCAACTATGTCATTGGTGTTGAACTAGGATCTTCTGTATAGTTTGCAGGTCACAGCAACAGTTGTGCTGATGATCATTTGCACCACTGAGGTGCTAAGTTTCCACAACTTCTCATTTGTAATGTTTAAATTCTTGGTATTTCTTGAACTTTCCATGCTCCTCCATTGTTGCTCTTGCTTGTGATCCCTGCAAGATCTTAGTTTACTCATCCTCCACTGGCAGAAAGGTTGGTTATCATTGTCACACTTATAAAATGGGACAGATATTTGTATTTGGTAGTCAAGACAAAAGGAATCCTGTTTTTATTTAAGGACAGGGAACATCCATTTGATACACATTTAACCTCTTCAAATAATGCTTACCTAAACTATTCTAGTGAGTTAGACATTTTGCTCACTAAAGTGCAAAAGTTTATCAAGACCTCAAAACAAGATGTGCAGCAGGCGAAAAGTGCAAACGAAAGACCATTTGGTGTCAGTGCCTTTCTTGGTGAGGAGTTTCAGCAGCACTGCTTGAGCTGCATTCCTCTCTCCTCTGCTTGCTCATACCAAACTGTCAAGAGGACATGCTGTGTTTACTCTGACTGGACACTCATCCTCTAAAATCACAGCTTTAGAAAGCTCTCCTTTGTTTAACTGTTGACATCTGTATCTCAGCTGTAATTCAGCATTAGTAAGGTTATCTAAAGACACTTTGAAGGTTTGAACAGCTGTTCTAGGATCTAGGATTTATTTTGAGCTGAGAAACAGAGTAAATAATTCGATTGTATTGTTTGTCCCGAGAAACGTCTCCCCTGAGCCAAGTAATACACTGATGTAATCTGGCTTGTGTCTGCCATTACTCTCATTAAAAAGGACTTATTTCACCATGTGTTTTTATGTAAAAATGTTTTTGCTGTAAGAGACTTGTGTTGTGCATAAAAGTTTATTGAAAGTGACAAATAACCTGTGTGGAAAAATATTTTTTCTCTAGATCCGATACAGCGCAGTTCCCCGGTCAGGTCATGTCAACATCAGACATCCTCCACAGGGACGTTTTTCTGCCCCTATTAGGAGATCCAGAAACATTCCAAGACCTGATAGAATATATAGTTTTTTACTTAATTTCTGGATCTCCTTACAATGGAAGTGCTCTCAGGATGCCCAAACCACCTCAGCCGACTTCTTTCTGAGAAGTAGTGTCTCCTCTGAGTTTTTCCTCCCAGATGTCAGAGCTTTTCACATTTTCTCATGTATTTTTTTAGATTAATTTTAGTCATAACTTGCGAAAGGAAAGTGCTAGCTGCACAAAATTTGAACGTCGTACATGTGGAAGGATGTGTGACAATGTGACTTGGTAAAAACACCCTTAACCAGCCTGTAAAAAATATTGATTTTTAGCAATCTTTTTACAGGCTGGTTATGTTTTACAAGCCATATTGTTACACATCCTTTCACATGTGTGACGTTCAAATTTTGTGCAGCTAGCACTTTCCTTTCTCAAGTTATGACTAAAATTATAACATGTTGCTTCCTGCCTGACTCAAGCTACTCCCCGCTGTCCCCAGCCTCCTCAAACTCCACCTTCAATCCGACCAATCACATCTCTTGGGCCATCTCCGCCCACATCGAAACCTCCGCCAATCACGAGTAGGGCCGTCTCCGCCCACATTACAAAACCTACTGCAGAGACCCCTTACTCAAGCACTTTGCAATCTGTGCCCTCATGTACCCATTCACACAACTCTCTACGATGTCTCGCTACAGTTTTAATCGGGGGGGTAATTATGCAAAATCAACTTTTTAGATTATTATTTAATTATGATATAATTTCATTCTGTCATAAAAGCATACCCAGAGTGTTGCTTTGACTCATTCATGCATGTTTGAGAAATCCTTGAATCTCCTGTGGTAACCACGAGGAGCTGCCCAAATGTTTGCTGGTACAAAGCACCGCCTATTTGCTCCTAGCTCCTCCCTGGAGGTCAGTCTGCAGCCAAGCTCCTGCCGCAGAGCACCCCTCCCCTGAAGGATTGTTGTGAAGATGTGCTGAAGTGGGAGTGTCAGAAACAGTAGGAGGTTCCTTATAGAGACAGAGGCCAATTTCAAGGCATTTAGATAGGCTATGATGCAAATTCTAATTTATTGTTGATATATACAGCATTTTTATAACCTCTAAAACAAACGTTTACGTACTTGTGGTATAGAACTGCACTTTGTGCCTAGAAAATACATTTATGTTTAATGTGAAATTAAAAGCAAGATATTTAGATGGTTTTCCATTAAAGGTACAGTGTGTAGGATTTTGTCAATTCTTTTAGCCGAAATTGAGATAATCATTAATGACAGTAATATAAAACATGTTTAATCATTGCAGACAAAAACCTTGTTTTATTATTTTTACCTTATAAAAAGCTGTTTATATCTCCATGGTCACGGGTCACCAGTACAGGCAGCCGCCATCTTGCACCGCCATCTTGCCTACGAAGGCTCATGAAGGACAAACTGCGGTGGCGGCGTCAAAAACGGTTTTAGTTGTAATACT
>NW_013952414.1:794782-810223 GCF_001266775.1 Austrofundulus limnaeus | reverse complement strand
GGGGGTGGGGGGAGGACCAGGGAGGATGATTCAACCACTCAACCACTAGATGTCGCTGAAAACAACAAATCCTACACACTGTGCCTTTAAATTAGCTTATCTTTTTTTCCCTCATGTTACATGCCTCCATGTTCTGTCATCCTTGGAAACGTTGTTTTAACATTAAGCCAGTGTTTCTAGCCCTACATTGCAGGAAGTGACAGCAAATCAAAACCCTTTTTTTCTACAAAGAACTGTAAATGGAAAAGTCATGAAAGAGACTTACCAATAGTACCACGTCAGTACTTAAAGTTTATGTCTCGGGTCTTTTATATCCAAAATGCTTTTCATCTCCAGGACGTACGTAAGTGGAAATTTGCTTGTTGGGATGCACTCAGGTCGCCTGCATGTTTATGACAGGAATAAAGCATTTGAGTCCACAAGACCAGAGCAAAGACAGAGGGGTAATTGGGGCCAGCTGTCAGGTTTTTTTTTTTTTGAGTGGAAGTGTCTGCGTGAAATTGTGAGACAAGTGTTTTTGTTTTCTTTAGTCCTGCTAAATCTCAGTTTCTCATTTACAGCACCAATTAGAACAAGCACCGGACAAAAATCTTTAGATTTTTTTTTTTTTTGTGAAAAAAGATACAAAAACAGTGCTGACTGAAATGAGACAGACTACATGTTGCCAGAGTGTAATTACAGCACATTGTGGAGGTTTTCAAGTTTTCCCAAGAAATCCCATCAGGAGCCACGTTAGGGTGCCAGAATGTGCCATCAGATCTGCTTTTGGATTTGCCAAAAAGCTTTCGAATCTCTCTAGCCACAACCTTTCAGTAATCAGTGAGCTGTGTTAAATAGTTTGTTGAGCCTWTGGTGTTTTCATTTGTTTTACAGCTATTATTGTCTGTGTCCAAGAGACAGTAAAAGTGTACTTTTTATATCTGTATTTAAACAATTTTTAGAACTATTCAAGCACACTTTCTGCTCGACTTGGCATGTGTTTGATGCACTGAAGAGATAAAAACACAGCTTAATTTAATATATAATGTATTTTTTTCTTCGGAAGCCCTCATTTTAGACTTTTAGTTTGCTTGACCTGGATTTACCTCTTGTGACTATGACTGTCTGGGGCAATGAAAGGGAAGCCCGGAAATTTCCCTAATAACCAATAAAATCACCTGTTTGACGGAGATGTAAGAAAAATGTGCTTCTCAGATGAGAAGAAAAATGTTATCCTGACCGTTGCTTTTCTTTTCCTTTTTTTTTTTCTTTTTCGAAACTGTTTGGTCAAGCCAAGAACAGAGAACACCTGCTGCTCTCTCCTCGGTGCAGAACTGAAGTCTGAATTGGCCTTGTTCTTTTAGGATACAAGGTGTTTGGATACAGAACCAGCTGTTTTCAGTTTGTAGTATAACCTTTCTCCAATCCTTGTGTCAGGTGAAAGAGCAGTGATGAGGCCATTCATTTATCCCTCGTATAAAGATTTCCTGTGAACAATGCATGAATGAGTTTTACCTGTGGTGCCAGTTTCTTATGTAAGACTTTGCATTAGTTCCACAAGTCCTTTAAGACCCTGGGATTTTCTCTTTCAGACTTCATTTACAACACTTTTAAGTGCCAATAAATAATTTACAAGTATTTGGTGGAACTCAGTTTTGTGAATTAAAAAGATGGCAAATTTGCTACTGAAACGTGACTTGAAAAGCCAAATCTGTTTTAAGAAGCACTATAAAACTGTTTTAAAAGTCTCATTAAGTTTCTGTTGCCCTGTTTGAAGCCTGACACACATTTAGCATCTTTTTTTTTAAATTACTTAATGTTTTTTTTTTCTCTCTCTAATACATTCACAGTATTTGATTAACAAGATCTAGATCTGGGGTTGCTTCCTTCCTTGGCTCTTAACGACAGGAAGTTCTCACATTTTTTTGTCTGACACTTGTTCCACAAAGCAAACAGAACAAGTGGAAGCTAGCGTTGTGTGTAGAGTTTTCCACTTTCTAGCTTTACATTAAACTATGGTGAAAATTTGTATTTGGTTAACCCTTCTTCAGACCTCAGACTTCAGCACTCACAGCAACTGGAAATGTTGTAGAGGTTTGTGGGAGTTCCATCCCGACAGGAAATATTTTATTGAGATTGTGTTTGAAAAAAAATAGCTACTGTTTTTGAACTGAATTAAAATTACAGTGGTCAATCCTAAATTAAGACATAGTTTCAGGCTACTAAACCAAATGGTGTGTTGACATAGGTTTGAGGTTTACATGGTGCATGGTTCATAGTGGTGGGAATCGCCATACTTATAGCTGAGCTAAGGAAAATATACACATTTTTGTGGATACGTTTTAAATTTTACAACTTCAAATGTTGGAATTTTTAAGTGCAGCTCCATATCATTGTACTTTGGTAGATGAAAAAATATGATTTTTTTTTCCCTTTGTCTTCTTTAGTAAAACTGCTGGTCTTAACTGTTGCAACTGAGGAAACAGATGGTTTCCACCGCTTCATGCAGACTGCTAACTATTTTAACTACACTGTGAAGGTAAGACAGTTTATGTTTTTAAAACAATGTCCTAAAATGTACATTTTCACACTTGACAGCAGAATGTTTTTCTTTTTCTTTTTTCTCTTCAGAATTGATTGAGCCTATTAGTGGAAACAATGAAGTGAAGCAAACTGAAAACTCATCCCAGAGGGCTAGTCAGTGTTGTAGATCCTGAATTCTCCTTTGTGGTTGAAATAAGTTTGGGGAGAAAAGAAAAAAAAAACTTTTTTTTTTAGTTTGCAGCTCAGTTGTGCCATACCCTCATTAGCAAACTTGTGCCTCAGTGTGCCATTGTTCCCCACGGGTTTGATGCAAAACAATTCTGAATTTTCCAGAATTCCCATTGCAGAACCATCTTATTTGGCCCCTAAGGTTTATCAGGGTGAGGCTTCTTAAGGCGAACGCACAAACACCCAGAAGAGGACACATTAAAATACCACAAAACACCAGTGGGGACATTTTTTCTTTCTTTCTTTTTTTTGACAGTGTTCCTATTAAAGAACTGACAAAAAGCTTTCCATTTGGTTTCAAAAGTAAAACTGGGTGCCATTTTCCTTCAAGGTTTTATCTCTGGTAGTTGAAAGTAAAATAAATAACATATATTTCCTTCCACCAGCACAAGTCTTAAAAGGATAGTTCAGACCTTTTGAAGTGGGGTTTCTTAGAAAGATTGTGGCCAATTATTATCGTGTTTTGAAAAGGCTCTTTCAGTAGTCTCAGTTTGGAGAAATAACGTTTATTTCTGACCACATTGGTGAGCTAATGGCTAACTTGAGTGGATTTCTTCCATTTTTTAACTATCAACTCAGTCTGGTCAAAATTAAACTCTGTTTCTACAAACTGTGCTCCTTCAAAGCTCTGTTACAGATAAGTTGTTTTTTCTTAATAACCTAAAACTCACTTTGAAAGACATTAATTATTGCTTTAAGAAATTGCCTTATAAATTAATAGGTAAATGGCCAAATATGGAGTTTCTTCAGCTCTCACAGTTCACAACCTCAACAATGTGCTTGTTGTGTTCTTTCTAAGGTGATGGGAATGGGAGAAACATGGAGAGGGGGCGATGTCGGCCGTTCTATTGGTGGAGGGCAAAAAGTCAGACTACTGAAGAACACCATGGAGATGCTGGCTGAACAGGAAGATCTTGTTGTCCTGTTTGTGGATAGGTATGCCTAGAACAAAAGTAGTTTTAGCTATTTATGTTTTACATCAAGGTTATTTCCATTAACTATATATTGCAACAAATGTCTTTCAGTAGCGTTTTTAAGAGGAATTTAGTCTCGACTGAAACAAGATCCAACCTCTGAATTTTTAATTAGTGTATAGTTCAAACATAACCAATCATTTATAATAATGATAGTAGTGAAAGCAACATCTTCTTAGTGAGAGGTGTTTTGATGTAGAAAAATACCAGTTTTCTTTCAGGCAGAGGCATTATTATACACAAGGAGAATAATTCCCACATGCAGGTAGCTCAGTTTAAGCTTTTAAGACCAATGGAAAGTTCATCTAAGGTAATATGTGTGGTTTAGAATAATAAGGGCTGTGGGAGACATTTTTCCCTAAATAAAGCAAAAGATAACCATTTTTACTGCACTGTGCCATGCGAATAATCTTATTCATAACTGCTGTTTAAAGCTGTCACACCCTTGAAACAGATAGTTAGGATGTAATTTTCTCTCTTTTAGAGGAAGTGATTGTAGTCTAATAAACTGCTCAGGTGCTTCAGAAGATTAAGATACATTCAAATGTATTTTATTTCTGTTGTTCTGCCAGACCACTGGGAGTGTTTCAGTGTTTTTTTTTTTTAAATTTATTTTTTATTTTTTTGTTATTGGTACCCCGATTATTGTTTTAAAGAGGACAAATCATGCAAAATCCACTTTTTAGCCATTAAATATATTTTGTTATGGGCTTGGGAGTCTCAAAGTGCAGAAATGTTTAATTTAATGGTGCTGCAATGATATCTTTAAATTCTTTTTGGGTCATATTTTTCAACCTGTTTCATTTTCTTTATTTTCCATGATGTTTTCTGAACTATTACTTAAAATATTTGAATGGAACTGCCAAATAAGATCTGGACTTACCAACTACAGACTGTAGCAGTGTGTAGTGTTTGTACCCGCTTGTCATTTATTTGGGGGTGACATTTGGGGTGGCCAATCATGTGCCAGAGGTGGCACTCATTACCCCTTGGCTCAATCCTTGGTTTAGTGTTTGGCAGTATTCCACTTTGGCCTTGTTCCCACTAAGGCAAGCTCTTAGCTCATCCATCCGATCAGACTGGCATGATCATGAAATAAAATCTAAATTCTGGTCAGTTTCCTAACTAGTTTAGTTTTGATTTTGTTTCCATGTACCTCTCATGCCCTGACAAAAGTGCTTTCTAGGACTACATGTTTGTTTATAATAGAGAAATAGCCATGATTTATGAGGTAACAAGACACAGAGGATACATGAACATATGTCTGTCAGATGTGAACAGATCTGATCTCCCCCTCATCCTTGCTTGACTTTTACTTTTGCTGCCATCTTATGAAAACTGATTTTATAGTGCACTGGAGTGCATCTATTTTAAATTTACACTGAAGACAGTAGCAGAGTCAATCACATAGGGTTTTAACTTTTTGATCGATGAGATTTCACAATTTAAAAGCTGTAAAAGCTAACAAGTTGACAAGTGGTAAAATATTTGCTTTATAACAAGCAGAATGTTTTAAAGGAAGCGTTTATGTATGGCATATTTTCTTTTTTTTTTTTTTTTTTGTTCTATGCAGTATCAGTTTGTGAGCTTTTTTGCATCAGTGTATGACAACTGTTCTGAAAACACCTTCCTGCACAAGCATGCAAAAAATATTGTATTTCCAAATCATGAGGAATGTCTGCTGTTTACATTTAGATGCCTATCTGTTCTGACAGATGCACAATGAAACGTGTTTAGGAAAAAATGACTGCTCTTAAAAGATAAACATAAGTTTAATGAACTAACACATTTTATCTTCACTCCTCCCTTTTAGCTATGATCTTATATTTGCTGGGGGACCAGAAGAGATTCTCAGGAAGTTTCAGCAGGCCAACCACAAAGTGCTTTTTGCTGCAGAGGCGTTGATATGGCCAGATAAACGCCTAGCTGACAAGTATCCCTCAGTCCGCAGTGGCAAACGCTACCTCAACTCTGGAGGTGGGTTCCAAAATGTTTTGAGCCTTTGTTGAAAGTCCAACTGCTGACTCCACGCTGTTAACTCTGCATTAAAGTAAACCTTCTAGAAATGTGTTAACAGAAAGTCAAAGCAAAAATCTCAGTTCATTTATTGTTGCGTTTCATCGATCTGGTATTCTGACTTTTAGTTCAAAGTTTGGAAAAACAGATTTCACAGGTTCTAAAATCAAACACAAAATAAGTAATCTAAATGTAAAGTATTATTTCTTTACACCAGGAAGCTGCTCTTTTATGCTGTTTGAGCTGCCTTTTTTGTGACTTAATTTTAAAGAACTTTAACAAAAACTGCTTAACATAACAAAAATGTGAGACTGTTGGTGGAACAGAAGAACCTGAAAGTCTCTTCAGTGTGTAAAGAGAAAGTTAACTCACAGTAAATTAGAAACCCTTATTAGAAACCCTTGTGATGATAATTTAACCTTGATTGTCAGAATATGCAATCAAATTCTGCTCAGAGTTTGTGAAAATATAAGTTTATTGTACATAAAAATCAGGCTTTGAGAAAAAATAGTCTGGGAATCACTGTTTTATATTACTTACTTTTGTACGTTATGGAACATATCACATGATGAAACAAAAAAATACAATTTTTGAAGGTAGTTTTGAATCTTGAGGCAGAAACTTGTCTAAAAAACCAGAAATTTCATCAACAAGAAACAGTTGAAGGGGTTTATAACTCACACAGAGCAGTGTTTGATGCATTGAGTGTCTTTGATATGTCACCCACCCTTAATTTTATGTTTGTGGGAATTTATAAAGTTGACACATAAACCATTTCTCCACCAGCAGCCAAAGTCTGGTTGAAGTGACCCACAGTCGATTGTAAGAGAAAACAAGTGCAAGCCACCAGCTGCAGTTAAAGATGATGAGGTTTTACTTGGTCTCCCGTGAAGTAATGAACAAGGATATAATAATTAAATGTGACAAGACAAAAAATAAATCAATATGTTTGAGATGTTTTAATTTACTGCAGATGACACGGCTCTTTACAACAACAACAACAGAAGAACAAAAATATGCTCTAATGTGCATGTGCTACATAACTGTGTTTTTTACTCAATAGATTTTCAGTTTGTGGGTGACACAATTAATTCTGTGCCTGGTTGACATTATACCCTCCCTGCATAACCACTGCAACTTCTTCCACACTGACACTCGAGTTAAATGCAATTACCATGTCTAATTCTAGGCTAATTTTATTTTAACCAGCTATATGCATGTGTAGCAAAGTTTTAGTTTAACATGGTGGTTAACCTAAAATCAAAGTTATTGAAAAAATATATATCTGTGTGTGAAGATGTGTGCAGGCAGACCAAGGGCGCAGGCAAAAATTCAAAGTGTAACAAAAAGATTTATTAAACAAAAAATTAGAGCTGTCGTGGCAGCAAACTTAAAGAAATCCCTGGAGAAAACACGAAGACACCACACAGGCTGAGGGGATGCAGCACACATCCTCACAGAATGAACGGACCATGTGCCCAGCCTGCAGACAAAACTTTTTCTAGAGGGGATTTTAAAGAGTTGTTGGACAAGCTGCAACAAGAATGAAGTCATCTGGCTAAACTGTCTGCCCTTCTCTCGAGGACATCTCTTCTGAGAGAAGTGGTTCATGGTGGGTTTTTTGCCCATCCTCCTACCCCTTTTTTATTCTGGGGCTCCAAGGCCCAAACCGGCTGTTTCTTCATCTAAGTCTGCTGGGCTATCTGAGTCTACTGGGTCATCTGAGTCTGTTCCTGAGTTTCCTGAGTTGGTGGTCCTGGTGGTTCCAGTGTTGGTGGTCCCAGTGTCTCCTGAGTTGGTGAGTCCTGAGTCAGCTGTCCATGAGGTTCGTGGGTCGGCTGCCGGCAGCCTCCTCTTCGCCTGGGTCGTCGCCCATCACCTCCTCATCACCTGGGTCGTCGCCCATCGCCTCCTCATCACCTGGGTTGTTGCCCATCACCTCCTCTTCGCCCGGATTGTTGCCCATCGCCTCCTCTTCGCCTGGGTTGTTGCCCATCGCCTCCTCTTCATCTGGGTCATCGCCCATCGCCGCATCGCCTCTGTCACCTGTGTTTGCTGTCGTTGACACTCTTGCTCCGTCAACCTCCACCGGCTCTTTGTCTGCTCCCGCCTCCTCCCTTGGCTCCTCATCTGCTCCCACCTCCTCCTGTGGCTCTACATTTGCTCCCACCTCTTCCCGTGGCTCAACGTCTGCTCCCGCCTCCTCCCGTGGCTCAACATCTGATGCTGTCCCCTGCCAGGCCTCGTGTTATTATGGGGTCACACATTGGACGGTTTCCTGGTCGTCCCCCTGGACTTGTGTGTTTTTTGTCCTGAGTTCCCCGGTCTTGTGTCCGTGTTCCCCGAGTCCTGTGCCTCCTCCCTTTTCGATGTGCCGACATTGGGGAGGGGGTGGGGTCCTGTCATGGTCTGTGTTTTTTCTTTCATTTTCTAGTTTTTCTCTGTTCCCCTGTGTATCTCTTTCCTGCTGTCTTGCTTCCAGCCACGCCCACGCTCACCTGTTTCCTCTTGTGTCTCCCCAGGTGTTTCCCATTGTCTCTTAATTTGTTTGCTTTATATTCTGAGTCTTGTCATAAGTGTTTTGTTGGTTCATTGTGCTACATCCCCTCAGCCTGTGTGGTGTCTTTGTGTTTTTCCTGAGCTACTAAGTTTTGAGCTGCATCGCCAGCCTTTTTGTTATTTAATAAAGCCTTTTTGTTGCACTTTGAATTTTTGCCTGCACCCTGGGTTTTTCCCTGCTGACACCTGTCACTGTGTATGGTTCGTTTTTTTAGTTTTATAGTTTCAAAATAAAATCTAAAAGAGAAAAAAACCTTGGTGTTTTTAATGTATTTTTGTTTTTAAGAACTTCATGTAAAAATTGTCAAATCGAACTAATTAAAAATTCACAATGTTGTATTTTAGCTTCCGCTATGTAAACCCAAAATTAAATATATACGGTTGTTGTTTTAATATGTAGCGATACTGAAATGATGGAAGTTGTTGGAGTAGTTTGTAGTGGCTGGAAGACTGCTGAAAAATAGAAACCATTCCTTAACATACTGACAATGGCTGCACTTGAACCTTATTCAGTTTAACTTGGAATATTAAAGCAATTTTGTCCACAGTAAGATTGTCAGCTCTCAATGGGATGTGTTGACTCCCTATACATATGACAAACATATTCATGGTGAGAAGTGAAAACTGAAAATGCTCCAGGAGTTCAGGCCATGATCCACAGTTCTGCAAGAAGGTCCCAAATGGTATGCTAACAAAATATAATGCTTGTCTTTGTTTTAATCATTAAACAAAAACAAACAAACAAACAAACATAGCCTTCTTTATTTTTGCAGTAGTTGTTTTTCTAATTTAGTTGTAAAACAAATAAAAAAATCTTGTTTCATTTTGAAACAGAAAAAAACAAAGAACGAACTGTACATACCAGATTATTATTGAGAGTTAGTGTTTTGTGTCTAGATACTTTATATTGGAGACTAATGTTCAAACAAACCAAATCACCCAGTCCGTCTGGGTGCACTGGGTTTACACATTCCACTATCAGCAGCTGAACTCTGAAGACTTGCAGGCTTTGTTGGAATTTTGGTGGTTAAGCAGCTACAGTAAAGCCCCTCAGTATTATTAGTTTAAAGAGCGCCAAAGCGGCTAGGAACAGCAACAAACTTGTGTTAGCTTTAAAATCTAAAACTCCAGGGTTTTCATTATTATCTCTTGGTGTTAAAAGGGAAACATATTTTCCTTGTAAGCCTGCCCTTAGAGGTATTTCCTCTCCACTGCGGACAGGATGTGGGAGAAGACCATTTATGTGAAAAAAAGAACTGCATACATAAATGTCTTTTTTTAGCAATCACCCTCCCTGTGGTTACTCTGACAGATATTTACCTTCTGTGAAGATGTTTCTTGGCATATTGTAAATGTTACATTGCATTCTCTTTAAGATGCTCTAAGATAACTAATAATGCATGTTTATAACCAAAAAGCACCAACAGCTGATTCCTTCTAGTTTCCCAGGACACTTAATTGCTGCTTTCCTTGTGGTCATCAGTCTGGTTTGACCTCCCATTGTGGAGCCTAACTGTCTCAGACTGATCAGAGACTGTTTTTAGCATTCATTGTCATTGACTTGACATGTGGATTTGTCTTGGGCCCCTGAATGTGCCACAGTTTGCATGAAATTGCAGGCTTTGTTTGTGTTCCTACGGCTACCGCCCAAGTGACCAGTGAGGAAAGTTTTATTGCATGTGGACACACAGTACCGTGTCACAGAAAGTACAGCGTCTTAGGCTGAAATTGGGAGTTAGAGGGTTTGTGTGGAGCTACGGGTGATTATTTATCATAGCCACAAAAAAGATCACTTACAAAACTAACAGGAGTTGAAATTATTTACTGAAAGCTGTTCAAGATTTAGTGCTAAGAATCTCCGGCCCCGCAGAGACTGCCTGAAGTTTCTACAAACATCTCTTGCAATTTTTGTAGAGGGATATTTGTTGAGAATGTTACCTCATAGAGTAGAGCAGACTTTTGCTTTTCCCTAAAAGATCAAGAGAAAAAGGCTCGCAGTTTGCAGCAATTTCCCAAGATCTGCCGAGACAATCCATCAATCAACAATATATTGTGCATAAAATTCACATTTCTCTTTGAACTGTTTTCATGTTCCTGCCATTTCGATTATGTCATGTCTATCCATTGACTTGTTTATATCGTCTGAGGCTTTTTGCAAATGATGGGATGTAAAACAACGCACACCAGCGCGACACAGCTAAACCCTGCAATCTGTTGCTGTGGTCAGGATCCTTGAGCAACAGAGGCAGAAATAAGAGAAACCGACGGGGTAGATTGTCATGAGAATGCGTATTCAGAGTGTGTAAAATAGTGCATGCAGTTCCAGAAGCTTCACTTGATCACGATTACCAAGTAGCTTTTTGGTACCTATGATTGTGCTCATTTCAGTTTACACAATGTTAGAGAGGTATGGGTCTTGACTTTGCTCATGTGCTCAAAGTTGTTGCCAAAACTCACATTTTATTTAAGACATTCATGCCTCATTGGATGAAAATGGAGGCCAGGAATTTAGCAGAAGTAGTAAAATTGCCCATAATAGTTGGTTTGTTATGTAGAGGCCTGTAAACATCTCTCACACAATCATTTACACATTGGTATGGCTTTCTCCGTGTTTATTCTTTGCAGGTATAATTGGCTATGCCTCATATATCAACAGAATAGTTTCTCAGTGGAACCTCCATGACAATGACGACGACCAGCTCTTCTACACCAAAATATACCTGGATCCATTACAGCGAGTAAGTTTGTGTGCACTAACACAGTGATTTATTTAGACAATCGATTCTGGACAGCCAAGTACATTTTTCTTTGTTCACGTCTCATAGGAAAAACTCAACATGACTCTGGACCACAAGTGTCAGATTTTCCAGAACTTGAATGGTGCTGTTGGTGAGCAGTCTAAGAAAATGACTTTAAAATTTATTTTCCAGCAAATTTGTAAATCTTAAGCTTTTATATAGGCAAGACAAAATGACACTTTGCATTAAATAGTTTTAGCTATACTGACTTTAAATTTTAAAAATTAAATGTGTTTGGTTTTGGCATTGAAAAACACATTTCTTGTATTACCCTAGTATTAAGTGTCTTGTGCTCCCCTCTTTGGCAGATGAGGTTCTTCTCAAGTTTGGAACGAACAGAGTAAGAGTAAGAAACACAGTGTACGACTCTTTGCCAGTTGTTGTCCACGGCAATGGAAACACCAAAGTGAGTAAGAAATTCTACCCACGGACACGACTAATGTAGTTTGCATATGGCTTGGCTACTTTGAAATTAACTCCCTTCAAGGTTTTCTTTTAGATCGTTGCCCAACTACCAGTCATCATGAACATTACATTTCACATTAAACTACATTCTGACTCAAAGAATGTAGCAGAAAGTTTATGAAATGCTTTCCAGTTGACCTAACTTAGAACGTCCTACTCATTATTCATTCAAGTGAAAGATGTAATTCTTCTGGCCATATGTTTCTTATTTGCTTCCTGTCGTCACTCATTTCACATGATAGAATCACTAAGATAACCGGATGTCTGAAAAAACTGTTATCACTCTACAATGTGTTTTTATTGTCTTTTCCTTCCCCCAATTCATCACAAAATTTGTTCCATTATGGACCGCATGAGTCTAAATTTCCTCAGAATTGAACTAAACCCACCAAGCTATTGAGTCATCCTTCCCAGAGGCCTGAACAGCTGGAGGAGAGGCTCCAGCTGGTAGAACACAGAATCCATTTCCTAGTAGCCATTTCCACAGTTTGAGGGACCCAGATACTGTAAATGTCTGGCTTTGAGTTTATTATAATTGTATCATTCTAGGTGCAGTCTAGTTACACAATTACAGTATTAATGTCTACAGTGACAGTTTGGAAGGAAATTACATGTCCCTGTGATGTGCATTAAAGCAAAGTACATGATCAGAATACAGTATGTGCTGTCAATCATGTTATCACAAAAATTGTAAGACATGATTACATCATCTCAGTTTGCAGAAATTCAACAAGGTCTATAAACTGGTATCGTCACACAGTAACACAGAATATTTTTTTTAATAAGACGGTGGGATTTTCAAGATGAAAAATACATGTCTCTTGCAACTCTGGAAATAATTATTAGCATACCTGAAATTAACTTACTATAATAGAAATATATTGAAAACTAAACATGCACATTTTCAGAAGACCTTATTAAAGTCCAATGAGTATTGAATAAAAGTTGTTTTCCCTCTATATAATACCATTATTCCTGCAAACAAAAAAATGTAAAAGGGACTGCCAGCCAATAATCTATACATTTTGTACTTAAAATGCCATTGTTTTTGTCCAAGTACCATTTTAATAAAAATTCCAATCATTCATGAAAATTTACCCATTTTGAATTTGGTTCCTTCACAGATGTACTTGAACTACTTGGCTAACTATGTGCCCAATGCATGGAACTATGAACATGGCTGCAGCCACTGTGATGATGATCTTCTGGACCTGTCTCAGTTACAAGTAAGTCATTTAGTAGGTTTCCACCTATTTGCTATGCTTGTTTTAAAGTTGCTAATGTGGAAAGGTCTGCCTTCAGCCTCAGTTCTTTTGGATTTAGGAAAGAATGAAACATTTCCCAGTTTTCTGTTATGAACTGTTGGTTAGTGATTGTCTAGACAGTAGGATTAGAAGTTTATTATGTTTTTAACAACAAAAAAAGGAACAGAGCTAACAGTTGATTCTGCCACTTGTTTTCCCCTCAAAATAATAGGTTCATCCTTTTTGGCCCTTTTTGAAAGAGCACGTCTGAGGTGAACTGCTCAGGGAAAAGGGAAGCATTGCATGGCTGTGGTGCAGGATATGGTTGCTGAGGTTTACAGAAGGTCTCATTTAAAGGGGTGTCACTGTTGACCAGGCTGCCTTTTAGTTTGCTCCTCTATATGGCTTTTTTCCAGTGCAGTGAGTTATAGTGGTTTTGCAGAAAATTTGTCAGAATTGAGCCAAAGCTGGAGTCAGGCAGGACTTGCAAGCTTTAGGAAATGTCTCTGGCTGTGTGGTTGCAGTTGTCAAAGAATGCCCCCAGACGTTTTAGCTGTATTTATTTTTTTTATAAAACCCTAAGCATAGAAAATAATATTTTTAGTTGTTTTTGAGGAGGGAAAGTGCAACAAATGTGCCCTCCTAGTTCAGTAAGTTCAATGTTTGCATATTGGTTGTCAAAGAAAAGACTTTCACATTTGCTGCAAGTTGTAGACTATAAATACATGTGCCTAATTAACAGCAGCTGATTCAGAACAAAATCAACTAAATGAAAGGAATCACTTTGACTTCCCCAGTGAATACAGAAAACATTATGAAACGGACAAGTCAGGAAAGACATCTCATTCCACGTTGTCCCTCTATTTATTTGGGACAGAAACTCCTGGAAGATCAGGTCATGTGGGAACAGTGGTCTCGCTCTGTCCAGGCCTGTCTGGTGGGGTGAACCCAGTCTACAGTCACTCCCACTGTGGCTTTTTTTGTGCAATGTCGTTTTGAACTTTTGACACTCTTAAGTGTTACACCACTAAAAGACCAGTCCTGTGCCTGCCAGACAGGGAAATTCACAACTTTCTACAGTTTTGTTTGTATCAAAAAAAAAAAAAAAAAAAGAATGGATGTGTCTTATTTCTGCTTTTAATTGTTTTAGTTGTGTATATTTATTTTTTTTTTGTTTTTCTGTGTTTATGTGCCATCTTTGCCACTTCTTTCAGTTGCCTGTCTGCTGGCAGCAAAATGAAGGTTCCCCTAAGCTTCAAACCAAAAGTAGTCATTGCGGAATATGAAAATTAGATGGTTCTGCTAGGATTGCTTTTCATCCCTGGCCCAGACCTTTGCTGTGAACTGGTCAAGAAGATCACAAGTCCAGACTGGCGTGTGTGAGCCAGAGCTGAGCGTCATGGGAAAGTTTTCCTTCTTCTCTGTCTCTTCCTCCTATTCTCTGTACGTCTCTGGTGCCTCGAGTCTTTTACATGCTAAATGCCCACAATCGACATGAAAATAATTTTAAAAAGTAAAAGCTTTACAGAATGTAAATTTCAGCCTTAAAGCAGTGCAGTGTGGAATATCCCCAAATCACTGTTTACTCTATTGATAAAAAATAGTGAAACATCTGCGGCAGATTTACAGTATATTTATGGAAGAAATGAAGTGTAAATATCATTTCTGACTTATGTGGCATAACTGTGAAAAGTTGTTTAAAAAGGAACTCATTTGTCTTTCTTCTAATCTAAACAGGAGTATCCAAACGTGTTGGTGGGAGTGTTCATAGAGCAGCCAACTCCGTTTCTGCCTGAATTTTTCCAGCGGCTGCTGACTCTGGACTATCCAAAAGATAAACTGAAACTCTTCATTCACAACAATGTGAGTGCATGCAGCTGCTCTTAAGTTGTTTTTTTTATCTCTCTGGATTGCGTGGCTCTTCCTGATATTATTAATGTTTGCTTCTCACTCAGGAGGTTTACCACGAAAAGCACATACAGAAGTTTTGGGAGGAGAACAGGAATGTGTTCAACAGTTTCAAGGTTGTGGGACCAGAAGAAAATCTGAGCCAAGGAGAGGCCAGGAACATGGGGATGTATGTGTGTACATTATATGTCAGTCAGATATTACAGTGTGTTGTTTGAATAAAAACACTGATTAAACCTGAGCATATCAAGACATAGGAAAGGAAGCAGAAAGAAGTTACCAAGTGTTCAAAAACACTAATTCACCAACAGAGGACTTTTCAAGGAAATAAAAAAATATTTATTTTCTGGCCTGTTAGGACTTTGCAAGGAAGATGTTCAACAAACGTAAAAATCTCCAAAGCTTACTTTAACATAAACCACCCACCCACCCCAAATATCTAAACTGTAATGTAGCTTCAACGCTTGTTAGTCCAAAGGTTGACCTACAGCTGTGAAAGCATTAAGTAAAAATGTCATATTGCAACAGACAGCACTTCTAATTTCAGTCTTATAGTACGGAAAAAGGAAAAAACAAAATGGAGAAAAAATTAGATTTAAAAAAATTATTTTGAGACATTTCACTCAAAGTATGACTTACCTAGTCATAAGGAAAAAAAATGTATAGGTCCTCTGGACGGGTTCTTCTTTAATGAAACGTTTCGTCTCTCCTCCAAGAGACTTCTTC
>NW_013952414.1:787757-794617 GCF_001266775.1 Austrofundulus limnaeus | reverse complement strand
TTTCTTCACAAAAATGGCTTCTTTTACTCCTCTCTCAAACCAACGTTCCTCTCTATCAAGAATGAGAACATCCTCATCTCTGAAAGAGTGACAGCTGGCCTCAGAGATGAGGATGTTCTCATTCTGTATGTATGTATGTATGTATGTATGTATGTATGTATTTATGTATGTTTCAGTTTTTCTTGTAATGGATGCTGCAGTAGCATGGTAGTCAATGCCATTGTCACTTAGACTAGGCCTAAAGTTTGTGTTGTGAACACCAAAACTCATAAATTTTACAACTTATTGTCATACATATCAACTTGTATGGATTGTCCATAAATTACAGATTGTCCCCATTTTACAGGAATATAGAATGTATAGAGAAATTTCATGGATTTTTTAAAAAAACTCAGCTTCAAATGTATTCCACATCTCAGAGCCTGTAGGATGTTAAATAAATAAACAGTGTTGTGCCATGCTGTGATGGACTTGCGACCTGTCCAGGGTGTACCCCGCCCCTCGCACTGTGACTGCTGGATATGGGCACCAGTGACCCACGCGACCCTGAAAAGGAAGAAGCGTGTACAGAAAATGGATGGATGGATGGATGTTGTGCCATGAAATCAAAAGATTGCGTAGAGGAAGGGGTGTGCTCTACCAGTAACCTCCCATCTCGCACTTATCTCACATAAGAGTACTATTGATTTTTTGTGAAAACTACAGATTTTTGAAGGTCAGTGTACAGGTAAACATCCAAAGGAGTTGACATGTATGTCATTTGTATTTTACTTTTCAGGGATCTTTGTCGGCAGGATACCACATGCGACTACTACTTCAGCATAGATTCAGATGTCATGCTAACCAACCGGCAGACAGTGAAGCTCCTCATCGAACAAAACAGGTAATCTTGGACTAACTAGAAAAGAAGCCAAGTTGGAGCCAGCTCAGCATGCCAACTTGGTAGCTGTCAGGCTCATTCAAGTGTTGAATTTATCCCTCAAGTGGCAAACCCACAGGAACTTTACAAGGCAAGGTAATTAAAGTTTTAAAATACACTGCTCTGGCTTCCTGTTTTTGCCTGGCCACATGGAAACGTTGAAAGAGAATGTCACACCAACCAAGAAATGCTGCTTAGCATTATATGAAAAAACAAACACACAAACCCTTTTATTCCCCTTTGCAGCTCATGATTGGACAGAAACCTTCCCATAAACTGGATGTCACTGTGGCTTTAGCAGTGGAATTGTAACTGACTGGAGGCATGCGAAGCAAAAGGACTTTCTCAAGGATATTTAAAGGTGGCATGAGAATTCCTTGCTGGCTTAGGTCTCTGTGGCAGAAAACCAAGGCGATGTGGTCAGCAGTAGTCTGTCATAATGCATTCATTTGCATAAATGCTAACCAACACTATAATTTGTATTGAAATTATTTTAAGTCTGTCCTGAATTTTGAATAAAATTGAAAATTTCATCATACTATTTATTTAGATTTTCTAGACTGAAGATATTAGCAGAAAAATCATGTGTGTTATAGGCATAATTTCGAGAAATAAACCATATTCAAATGTATAACAAAGACCTTTTTAAGCAATCCCTTTGAGTGTCCAACATGACCAGATCTGGTTTGAATGTTGCATGTCTATGCTTGGTTTCAGTATTGGAACTGTTTTTATTTTCCAGGTTAATCTGTCAAAAGTAGCACAGCACAATGGTTTTACCACTCAGAGAGGCAGAACATTAGGCAATTGGCTTTCTGTGATATTTCCCCAAGTTTTATCTGTTCTGACAGAAATACCCTCTCTTTCCACCCTGCCTTTCGCTTCCCCACAGAAAAATAATTGGTCCCCTTGTCACTCGTCACGGCAAGCTGTGGTCTAATTTCTGGGGAGCCTTGAGTCTGGATGGGTATTATGCACGCTCCGAGGATTATGTTGACATTGTCCAAAGAAAACGTGTGTAAGTCACAAACAAGTCCAAAGCAGTTTCTGGTTACGTTTCACATCCACCTACACATTTAGGTTTTCATTTCTGGGTAAATGCAAAAAACATGACCTGGTGTTCTGAAACCCAAAATGCACATTTAAAGGAGGGGTGTTATGCAAAATTTACTCATTTTAGCTGCATATCATGTTATAATGTCATTCCCTCATCAAAAACCTGGCCATAGTGTTGCTTTCAATCATTCATGCATGTTTGAGAAATCCTTGAATCTCCTGTGGTAGCCATGTGGAGCTGCCTAAACGCTTAATCGTACAAAGCCCCACCTATTTACCCAAAGCACCTCCCTCGTGCTCAGCCCCCAGCCGAAGACCCGACCCACTGGGCGTCCCTCCCACGAAGCATTGTTGTTAAGACGTGCTGAAGTGGGAGTGTAGGAAACAGTAGGACACTCTGAAAGAAACAGAGGCTAATTTCAAGGTGTTTAGATTATTATTATTATTGCTACATTTTCAAAACAACTAAAGGTAACATTTACTTGATTGTGGTATAGAACTGAACTACATGCCTGAAAAACACCAGCACCCCCCTTCCCAAAAAAAAAAAAACCATATATATATATATATATATATAGTAATTGATTTAGAAAATCTCTGTAGTGAAATTAACATTTACATTTAGATGTTCCAGTGAAACAAAACTAATGACTGTTGTCTGCTATGCAAACTGAGACAAATATACCAAACACACCAAAGTCTCCAAATACCACACTGTACTAACTTATTTCACAACTCAGTCTCATGTAATTGCTAAATCCTAAACCATAAAGTGAATAATATTTGCAAAATTTATACCAGTGTGCAAGTTTGGAATACAAAATGACCTTTTCTCTGTTCCTTATTGTTTCAAGGGGTGTGTGGAACATTCCTTTTATGGCGCATGCATACCTCATCAAGGGCAGCGCCTTAAGGAATGAACTTAAAGAAAAGAACTACTTTGTTCTGGAGAAACTGGACCCAGATATGGCTTTGTGTAGAAATGCCAGAGAAATGGTAAGAAGGCATAATGTTCTGTTTCAAACTATTAGAGATGGTGCATAGGATTATTGTTTACACTCAACGTAGCAAGTTGACAGATGTTATGAATCTAACTCTCAACAAAAGTCGACAGCTCAGTTGAATCCAAAGACAGGAGAGTATGATTGTTTTAAAATGTCCTTGTATGTCATTGAGGCATGACCCTCTCTCTGTTCACAGTTTATCTGTGGTGCATTAAGGTTCTCTGCTCCACTTGCTTCCATCAATCTTCACTTTCTTTTACCGTCAATGTCATGACCTCAGTTATTTGCAATGCTTGACTTGCCAGAAGACATTTGTCTCGTCTTTTACATGTGTTCACCTGTGTTCTGCGCCTGTTTGTCACCTCTGTTCAGCTTGAACAGCTACCCAGCATGCATTACTTCCATATTAACCCACAAAAACATCAGCTTCAGAGGGAACCTTGCTTCTTTTCTCATTTAGATCAATTTCTGCTCCTCCTAAGTTTGAAATACAGTATGTGACACTTACACATTTCAGCTGTCACTGTGTCTTTTATATTCAAATAATGTACTTTATGTTATCATATTTACATGATCCTTCTCCTTTATTTTAGACCAGTCACAGAGAAAAAGACTCCCCTTCTCCGGAATCATTCCATATGCTCAGGCCGCCAAAGGTCTTCATTTACTTTTTTATACTTGTGTAAACATCCATTTCCAATGGCATAGCTCTCCAAAATTAATAAAATTTGGTGAATTTGAAAGAGAGACTAAATTAACATGTATTTTTAGTTGATTTGACAATTTCTCTTCAATAAGAATTCAAATTTTGCTTAGCGTTTGATTTTCTTAAATATGGAAATTTAGCATTTTGAAAATTCCATTGAAATTAGATTATAATGCACTTACCAATAAAAAAGTTAAGCACCCAGATGGAGTGGTGGAAAAAATGTGAAATTGCACACATCAGCAGGTCAGAGGACAGCAAAGATTACAATATCAAATCCAATAGATCATGAAGTTTTCAGCATGGTATTTATGCTGGCTCCATGTCAGTAGGGTGTGGGACTCTTCGGTCCTTCATACAAGTGGCAGTTCAGTGTGAAAGGAATCATACAGCTGTTCTATCCTCCCATGCAACAAGTCAGCCCGCAGCTGTTTTAAACAGCACTTAGCTGGAAGTCATGTCAGAGTTAATCCCACACATTTTTTGCGGGGATAAAGGTTGAGGGATCTGGGTGGACACAAGAGGACCTCAACATGATGTAGGCAGTCCTTAGATAAACTTGTGTGTGGGTGTGCCTTACCTTGTAGAAAGACTCTTATCAGGTTGCCGTCCTAGGAGAAGTAAGACATCCAGATGCAGGATATCACTGATGTAGTTCTGTGCTGTCAAAGTCTCCTGGTCATACTCTGTGGCTTCGTACACCATAACATGAGGAGTAACAGTGTGTTTCTCCACAACATTAACAAAACTGGTCCTCCCTGTTCTGTAATGCTAGGCACATAATAAAACAATCCTAGTATGGTCTGTTATGGACAAACATAATCTCCATGATGTGAGTGGATGCCCTCACTCATTTTTTTAACATCAGGACCCTGTGACATCTGTAGTCTCCACAAATTGGAACATTTAACTCTATTTCTGCCCTGCCCAAAGGCTCGGTTATAGTCAGAATTGGACCATCAGAATATTCCAAATTGGACCATTCCTTTTCGGTGCTTTACTATTTTGTGGGTGAGTGTATTTTTACAGTTAGGCGCTCTCAATGTTGCTGCCTATGTCAAATAGCAGCACTTTGGAAATTGATGTTGACCATTTGCTTGGTGTTATACGTTTACTTTTATAAGCATATTTGTCACTGTTAGGGTTGGAAAGACTTGTCTGTGTTTTTTACATAGTTTCTTTCAAGACAAGGTCACAAATAATGTTGGAGAGTCAGTCCATTTGCAAGTCCCCTGTCCTGATGCTTTACCATGAAAATCTAAACATCACAGCAAACACACGTAACCAGCTTTCCCCTCCACTGAACACACTCACTGATCTCAGACTAGGCTCACTGCATATGGTCCAAATCACAGCTTTTACAAGATGTTGTCAGACATTAGCAATTTGGAAACTTACACCACAAAATTGCAGAACAATTTCAGAATTGATTACTTTTTTGCAGTTATCAAAGCCTAGTCTGATAGTGAGTCCAAATCCACTCCTACACAGCATCCTACCGTGCTTCACTTTAGACAGATTATCTTTTCCAGACGTGCTTTATCCCAAGCTGCCCTACTGTTCCTGCCTCCCTCCCTTACGACTCTACCTTGTCCATACCAAGGCGAGTCACAGAAACCTGTCCATAAATAATCTTAGATTATTTGGATGCTCCTTTTGTGTGTTTAAACTCAGCGTTAAACATGTTTAAACACAGATTTGTTTTGTGTTCTCATTTAATGCAATTGCAAACCATGTATGAGTTTACTTTGCTGTAATTCTGCATGAGTCCTTGTTACACACAATATATTATGTGTGAGACATCAACAGTTGTTTGCCTCATTAATTTATATAAAACTAATAGATTTTCTCTGTTTGCTGCAGGGAGTTTTCATGTACATAACCAACCGCTACGAGTTTGGGAGACTCATTTCCACAGCCAATTATAACATTTCCCATTACAACAACGACTTGTGGCAAATATTTGAAAACCCCGTGGTAAGTCATTCCAATCTGTGAAAGGTATTTGTCATAATCAAGAAGATCTTTCAAGAATCGTTTATTGTCATGCAAACACAACATCAAGATGTTATGCAGAACGAAATTTGCAGTTTTGAACATCCGTCCGGAGAAACACATTCACATGACAGACACGGGGGAACGAATGTCCAGGCTCCTCCGCAACTACGTGTGCTGCCTTTGCAGTTTGGAATACAAACACACCTAGGAAAAATGAGTTAAAAAAGAACTTTGATCTTGTGTTTAGTAAATGTAAGCACATGGTCATTGTTTGGAAAAAAAAAACTACTCTGCAGATAGAAGCAGAGGCCGCTAAGCAAGGAAGGGAAGGGGTGGGGATACAGGAGAACAAATATGGATGGGGGAAGGGATGTGACGTCAAGGGCAAGTGTCTGCTCCATACAGAGACCTCCATAGTCCAACTGATGTTATCCCACGTACACAGTTCCACAGAGTCCATATCTCTGTATAGAGTTCAGTTCTCTATTCCAACTCCGTGGCCTTGTCTGGGGACAGACACAAGATAAAGGATGGGGGTAGTAGGGAGGGTAAGGATCATGTCTACCACCCATGCATATCTTTGTTCAGGGAGTTCTTTATCAGTCTGCGCCCAAGGACACATCGGTGGGGATCCAATGGTGAAAAAAAAAAAGAAAATACTTTAGGACAACAGCAGAATGCTTTCTACCGCCGTTTGAGTCTTTACTGTATCTCTGTGTTGTGAAAATGCCAAATATTCCAGATTAATTACCATCTCGCCTTCTCACGTAAGAACTTCACCCAGATGTTGTCCTCACTCCTCGCGCCGCTGAGCTGCGATCCTAGTTAGCACCGCATCCAGTTTAGGATTCAGAGTTTACGAGAGATCCCGTCCAGGGACACTGACAGCTTCTCACAGGATCGAATCGCTGCCAGCGCCATTCTCATTTTCCAATAAACCAGAACTCCTCCACAACCAAACATCAGGAATTTGATTATCATGAAGCCAAATTTTAAAAAAAATTCTTCGACGTCCTCAATGGACAGAGGTGCCAGGCAGATCAAATTCCAGGACCCCCCAGCTTCCCGAAACTCGCCCTGCCGGTACCATTCCAGTGGGGCAGGAGCGCTCCCACGCTCCAATCTCAAAGTAGGGGTGTAAGAAAATATCGATACACTGAAATATCGCGATATTTCA
>NW_013952414.1:760884-787747 GCF_001266775.1 Austrofundulus limnaeus | reverse complement strand
GGGTGGGGGGGGTCATGTCTACCATCCACGCAAATAATGAAAGGATTAGACATATGAAACAATATGAGATTTGAGTGTGAGAAATTTCCTGATTGACTGAGCTATGTACTTTTGGGGAGGGAGGGAGCTTGGAGCTGTCCTGTGGGGAGATGGGATTAGCTCTGCGAGGTATGCAGGCCATCTAGCAGTACAAAAAAAAAAAAAAAAAACACCTACTTATCTGAAAATCTCTCTGATTGCAGGACTGGAAGGAGAAGTACATCCATCAAAACTACACTCAGATTTTCACTGAGAACTTCTTGGAAGAGGTTCGTAGGTTTTTTTATCTACATGTGTTCAAGTTACGAATGCAGACGGAGAGAGTGACAAAATGTCGCTTAGAATTCTAACATCTGGTTTTAACTTGTCTGAGTGTTATATTACACTAACTATAACTCCAGGTGAAAGTGTTCAAATCTGTTCTCAGTGGTTATTTATGTATGTGTGTGTGTGGGTGTGTTACAGCCTTGTCCAGATGTGTTCTGGTTCCCGGTGTTCTCAGAGAGGGCCTGTGATGAACTAGTTGAGGAGATGGAGCATTATGGTTCATGGTCTGGAGGCAAACATGAGGTCAGTTTTTTTGGGTTCAGACTTCCTGAACACAGTGCAGTCTTTACACTGCACTTGGTCTAGTTTTTTTTTTTTCTGTTTTTACTTGAATTTTGTAGGTGTTAGCACATATTTATATGCGTTAAAAAGCTTGTGTTAGGAAAGTAGTTTTATTGTTTCATAATAAGTGTTTTAAATGTATTTTTCAATACATCAAAAATGTTACAGGACTTGAATGTTTTCAGTGATCATAGTTTATGCATTTAGTTCATAAGTTCTCATAATGTAGAGTAGCATGCAACCATTTGCTAATGGTGCAGCTTTGCATTATTCTAGTCCTTAGTTCTACTTATGAGATCCTGAATATAGTAAAAAAAAGGCTTAAGCAACAGTTTCTCTGAATGATAAATTAATTTAAACCCAAATCAGGCTAAATTAATTTGCACAAATTATTTTTAATTATCTCTGTTTTGTATTTTTGTTTACATTTGAGACATTCAGTAGTTAACTAAGCAGAGTCATGCCGTTACAGTTTGGTCAAATTCACGGACCTAATTTAAAACTGAGCTCTGAAGTTACATTTACTGTAATTTTACTGAAGAAACTCGCAACACAACGAAATTGTACTTGGTGAAGAACTAATTGAATTTTTTTTCTTAATATTATTTATGCAGTGTGTAGTAATAATCTTTTTAGATAACATTAACTCACAGATTTAGACACAAAATTAACATATTCATCATGTCTTTGCCCAAAATCTAAACTAATCTGAATTTGGAATTTTAAAAAGTAGCATTTATGATTTTCTTTAATTTTGTGGTGTGTCTGATTTGTGTGGCCTGTTTTATGTAGATCCAAGCTGGTCTTTTAGCGTGTCTGAAAGTTTGTCTTAGACTAAATATGTGCAGAAAGTTTGACTAACTGTTTGGAAAAGACTGGGATGAATGGGTCATTAGGCCTCACCCAGGCAGACAACAACCAGCCTGTGGTTTTAAGAGGACACACAGACACATCATCACCATCATCACGCTAAAGGCTGTTGTTACTCAGTAGAAATGGTGGCTCATTTGTTCCCCAGTTAATCCCACTATTTCATTTTTTTCTTTCTTAGGACAGACGGATAGCAGGGGGCTATGAGACGGTGCCGACGGATGACATTCACATGAAGCAAATTGGGTTTGACAAAGAGTGGTTACACTTCATCCGAGAGTTCATATCCCCTGTCACATTAAAGGTTTTCTCTGGCTATTACACAAAGGTTAGTCTGACCTAGTGAGGAAAACAGTCAAAGCCTTTGCAAATCATTAAAAAAAATATTACCAACATTTTTCCATTTTTATATTAGTGCATATTTTCTACTGAATTTAATCTGGAGGTCTGCTACACTGGCTGGTAATTAACATGCTGTGTTTCTGTTTCTTTATGGCAGGGTTACGCAATAATGAACTTTGTTGTAAAATACACACCTGATAGACAAGCTTACCTGAGACCCCATCATGACTCCTCCACCTTCACCATCAACATCGCTCTCAATAACAAAAATACAGATTTTCAGGTAAGATGGGCTGAAAATTTAAATATACATTTTTTTTCTCCTAAAGAAATCTTTTGGAAGTTTTAAGTAGCGTTTCCGTGGAAAGGTTACGAAGATTTAATATGTTACCTGTTGAAGATAGCTTTCAGAAAGACCTGGATTTGGAGAAATTTCCCATTGAAAATAATAGAATTGAATCACAAAAAACTGAAATGCACAACTGACATGAAGGTTTATAAAATAGCATTATTGTGAACTGGTAGAATTATTTAAAAAAATAGTGTTGTTTTAAAATAGTGGTAGCCTGGCCCTTGCCTTCCTACGCAGCTCCACTCAATTCTAGTTTCCCTTCTCTGCTCCGTCTGGGACTTCTCCCATTGAGATGGATTTCGCTGGCAGATTTTTAGCCAGGCCAATCAGAGAACAGAACGTCGATTTTCTGCGCAGAGTCTCTTATAATTTATTTTACCTGGGCCAATCAGAGAACAGAAGGAGGAGTTTTGAATGACGTTGATGTTCTGCGCAGTGTCTGCTAGTTATTTTAGCATACAGCAGTGGAGGAGGTTAATGAAGCCAGTCTGTGTTAAGGCTTCCAAATTAAAATAAATTTGTCTGACAAAGCAGCAGCTCTCATTTACAGTTGTCTCGTTCGGCTCGGTATATTTCTCCTCTCAGTAGGGTTGTTTACAGCACACGCGATTTCCAGTTAGCTTCTTAGCTTAGCCTCCATCACAGCGACAACACATATATGCTTCAGCAGAGGCCACGCCTCCTGCTAGAAATGCTTCTCTATGCATCAAGTCCAGACCCTAGTACGAAGCAAAGTGAAGGACAGGGTCTGGTTTTGACCAGGCTAAAATAGTGGTAATCTACTTCATTTTTGGTCATATTTGAGCTATTAGCTCATTAGTCAGACTTAAAGGGGCAATATTATGTGTTTCTCAGGCATATATTTAAATACTATACCATAATAAAGTGTCTATGTCACCTTTAGCTGTTAATAAAATGCTGTTTTTATGTTTAAATAGAAAATAAACTTTTCTCATCACTTCCTCTTCGAAACGCCTTGAAATTGGCCTCTGTCTCTTTAAGAACCACCTTCACTTCTGTCCCGCCCATTTCAGGGGGGGGGGGGGGGGCTATGATACAGTTTACTCAGCATCTGAAAATACATTTCCTCAAAGGTATTTTGAATCTGAAAAGTGCTTCACTGAGTGAGAAATAGTGTTGAGAGCAGCTGACAGTTTAAGTTTCACTTTCACTTTGCTTTGTTACTGCCGAGAGCCTGCAGGAGTCATGGGCAGGGTGTGTGGGGTGGGGGGTGGGGAGATGTGCTCCATGATGAGGACGTTCGGCTTAAAGACATAAAGACACGTCCCAGGGGCGTTTCTGGTCCCCACCTGTCGTTTTGCTCCTCAGCATGGCTGCCTAAAAATGCTGCAGGATTTCTCAAACATGCATGAATGAGTCAAAGCAAGGCTTTGGGCACATTTTTATGAGAGTATAACATTATAACATGATATAAAACTCAAAAAAAAAGTTGATTTTACATGATATTGCCCCTTTAATCTAAAAGGGGACATATCATGCAAAATCCACTTTTTTAACTGTTACAGTTTTTGTGTGTACTTTGAGTCTCTAGGAGTTCAGCAGTTACATTTAGTCTGTCCCAGTGCTGCGTAGATATCTTTAGATATACATAGAATTTGAAACGGAATTGCCAAATAAGATATGGACTTGCCAACTCCTTACCAACTTTAAGTTTCTGCGACACTACATAGTCATAAACCCCTCTATCATACTGGAATGGACCACTCCGGAAGCTGGACGGGGGCGGTGTGTGAAGCACCTTGTTTGAATTTAAAGAGACAGCCTCAAAATGAGTTGATCTGAGACACACCTCAGAAAAGGGGTCAAAGAGGGGCTTGTGGAGTTACAATGAGGATTTCAAACCAAAGCATTGCAGTTCCACTTCATATAGACCCCACCTGGATGATTTAAATGTGAAAAAGAAGGATTTAAAAGCATCATATGTCTACTTTAATCTGTCCAAACTGAGGTAATTTAAAGTGTTTTATTCAACAGGTGTTATTTGTTGATAACTTTCCATGAAACTCTACCTTAAAAGCTATAAATTGTTGCATTAAATAGAAACAAGGTAACATGAGTCTGATTTCTATCTGTTCCTGCTGTCATTAGGGTGGAGGTTGCCGGTTCCATAGGTATAACTGCTCCATAGAATCACCAAGAAAAGGCTGGAGCTTTATGCACCCAGGACGCTTGACTCATCTCCATGAAGGCTTACCTACAACTAATGGCACACGCTACATTGCAGTGTCCTTCATTGATCCTTAAGCTGTCATTTTATGATGAACTTTAAGTTATTTGTTTTTTCTCTTTTTTTTCCTTTCATGTCTTTCAGTCTCCAGACTTTTTTGTGATGGACTTCTTTTTTTTAAAGCAATTGCTTTGAATGAATTAATGATTGCTTAAAAAATCTCTGTCAAACAGAGGGATGTGACAGAAGCACATAAGACAAAATTAGGTTCATAAATAAGGAAAAACACAAACTATGCAGCTAGCAGGGGCAGAATGATGCTTCATCCCAGGATTAATGTGTACTGAAGGTTTCCATGATTTTGACATTACTTTTTTCTTTTCTTTTTTATCATGTTGGTAACCATTTTTATGCACATTAGGTTTTATAAACAAGCAGCTGTACCATGTCCAGATGCCCTTTGTGAATTTCAGGTAATATCTCACTAAATGCATTTATGTATGTAATGTGCTTGGAAGAATCTGCATGTTTGTTTGTTTGTTTGTTTATTTCTCTTTGTTCCTCTGATTTCATTCAAGGTGCTGATTACAAGACGAGGTCAAACTATGTATACTCTAAACCTGATTGGTTAAGTATCAAAATGGGCCATAAAAGTTTTAGCGAAATTCCCTCGGGGGAATTATCAAACACGTTGGGTCTCATCTATCCAAACTCTTCTAAGCATGTAACAATGCATAAATTTACTACTGGTCCTCATTAACTTTCATTGTCTTTGGGTCTGAGATATGTGTATTTATTTGCTGGAATACGTGTTCGTGTATTTTTCTACACCAAAGCAGCAAATTACAGATTTGTTATAAATAAAACTGAAAAGAAGGAATCGGTAGAAATCTGTTTGAACTGAAGGGTCAATTTTACTTGAAAAATTTCTCTCTCTATCAAATAAAGCAACAATCATTTCCTTTTCCATAAACATTTCTCAATTTTTTTATTTTTTATTTTGTTTTTTGTCTTGACGGATGTGAGTGACTGGATTTTGGAACTCCAAAGGAAACCTCTTTAACTTATTGTTGAGATTTAATAAAACTCGTTCTTTAAAACCTTTTGTTTTCTACTTATTTTTGACAATCTCTGGGATTTGTTACTTCCTACTGTTTTGGATTCTTTCAGCAGCTGCAGAGGAATGTCTGGGTTTCATCACCTCTGCGGACAGACTTATGTCTTGTTACTTCTGTTTCCAAGTTTGAACACATCACCTGTAGAATCAATTAGGCCTGTTTCTGCTCTGCTGCAGGGAGAAGCACAGGAGGGGCTCGGGGTGTGATGGGCTACACAAGTGCAAATGTAGTAGTTTAGAGTACCTTAGGGTGAATGTGTAAACATGTACATGTAACCTGATGAAATGATGAAATCTCTACAAATGCATGTTGAAAGATGGATGGAACAGAGTGGGTATGTGTGGAGCCTCTATCTGTCACAAGTAATGCCACCACTTATTGTATCAAAAAAATGTATTTAATAATTTTTTTTCTCATCAAACCTCATTACGTTTTAGCAGCCACATCTTCTGAAACATTGCCTCCCTCTCTATAAGAGGCATGTTTTCACTACTTGGTGACCAGTGGCAGGTTTTTTTTTTTGCTCCTTATAAAGCAAAGACGAAGGCTGAGTAACTGCTGTGTAGCAACAACCAGGGGGGATGAAGCTGGGGTGGTGGTGGTGGATTTAGGTCAGACTGGGAGGCACTCTGCTGCTGAAAGAGCCCTTTGTGTCCATCATTTCTTCAGAAATGAGTCCATACCCTCTGAAAGGTGACATTGAACTCAAAAGAAGCATGCAGGAATATGGCAAAACTTGAAGATTGTCATAGAAATGCTTTTATCAAGAGAAAGGATTAAGAAAAGCAAGGAAAAGAAATAAAAAATGCCAGACCAAATGTTTATCTTCTGAGAATTTCTATTAAACTGACTGTAGTTCTTTGGTGATTTTCTGATGTTTGAGTCTTCATGGCTTGCCTCTGTGATGCTCAGCTTGGAATTTGATCCGTGATTGTTTAAACTGTTCAAAGCTTGGTACATGCAGACCCCACGAGAAACATTACAATTCTGAAAAAGTAAATAAGGCAATAACTGGAAGATTTATTCAAGAAAAAAGTGATTTAAGACATTCTTCTTTCACCTGACAACATTTTCTTCCTTTAAAGAAAACATTTGAATTTGTTACAACAAAAAATGTAATATGTAAGCCACTTTAAATCTAGTTCTTTCATTAACCACCCCAACCATGAGGACTGCAGTGCATGTTTTGGATCCAAAGCACATCATTCAAAGCAGGTCAACAATGTGTGCATGTGTGTGCAATATACATACAAGGTGCCTTGTGAGTAACTCACTATAAATTTATTTAATTATGTTTGCGGAAGTGGGCGGAAAGGTGGTAGAGGAGGGGTGGGGTCATCTGAGTTCAGGCACAGTGCAATTTTGAGTTAGTGGAAAAGTACCGGAATGAGTCAAAAGACTGAGTGAGGCAAGTTTTGGCACAGCTCTGTGTTTGAGTCTGTGTGCAGTAATGGATATTTGGGGAGTGGCTCGTCTTCAGCAGAGTTTAAATATTAATAATAAAAAACAGAATAAGTACAACATTAAGAAAAATGTTTGCTGTTTGCTGTGTCTTGCAGTAGGGTTTACTTTTCCAGTTGTTAAAACATGAGGCCAGCTGCTGGTCAAATACTCGTTCATGTATCTGTTCCAAAACAAACCATAGATTTAGATCATATCTTGATTACAAATAATAATCCCTAACTGCTTGTATTTGTATCATTTTTATTGCAATTTGAATAATGTAATTGTCTTCTGCTTAAGGAACTCTTTAGTTAACAAATATACAGGCAAATAATACACATTTAATTTTGTAATTAAAACCTAAATATATTGTTTTAAAGGGGACATATTCTAAATCTACTTTTTTAGCTGTTAAATACATTTTGTTGTACAGAAAAGTTGAATTCAATTTGTTCCAGTGTTGCGTAGATATCTTTATATTCTGTTTACATACATGCATATACACGTAAACTTGTACAGATTGTCTGTAACATGGATTTCCCCCCATTTTTCATGTACTCAGACGTATAGTGCAACGCAGATTCTTTCAAATCTCACGAATTAAAAAAAATCTGCTAAAATTTATTTTACACCTCAGAGCCTGTAGAAAAACAATAAAATTATATACAGTATTAAATATTTATATTATATATTAAATAACCATTTTCCAATTAAAAAATAAGCTTGCCATCTCTCCCAATCCTCCGTTCCCTGCTCCTCTGCGCTGCAGACACGTTTATCTCTGCCCCACATTCCATCTTTCCCCACAGCCAACAGTCCACTAGTTCCCACCCCCCTACCCCCCATTGATTACAAAGAATTTGTTGTAATAATTTTGGATTTTTGAGGGTCAAGATAAAGCCATATGTCTGAAGTGGTTGACATGTACGTGACTGTTGTCTTCATTTTCATCTGGCTCTGGGTCAGACTCTGGATCCAACATGTAAGGCTGTTGCTGTCATAAAATGTTTCTGTGGTGCTAAATAATTTGTAAACCCCACTTTAAAGTGACAGACTCAAAACGAGTTGATGAGTCACACCTCAAAAAAGGGGTGAAAAGGGGGCTTGTGGAGTTACAATAAGGAGAAATTCCAACTTTATTTAGACCTCAACGGAATGTTTTAAATGTGAAAAAAAAAATGAATTTAAAAGTGTCTCCTTTAAATATTTGAATGGTCATTTTGCAAGTTTGCATCCTGCACCAGCACTGCATCTTTTTTTAATCATCAGAAAACATCTGGCGACAGTTTAGCTGAAGTTTCACTACATTTAAAAAACTTTGCCCTATTCCAAAAATGTACCCTGAAAATTGCCAAGCATGTGCAAAATCTCTGACAGTGTGTGTCTGACTCTCTGATATTAAGCTACTTTCTATAATTATAGGAAAAAAAGGGAATCAGACATACCAGGTGTGACAAGAGATGGCAAACTTCATCCTTATGATTCAACAAAAATAGCACAATTATTACAAGCCTGTCATCACATCTATCTTCCAGGTAAGTAATCAAATGTATTCCGAGTCCAAAACAGCAGTTGTGGCAGATTGTGTGCTATGAGACTATCAGCACACTCCCTTTTTACCAGACTGTTTACCATCTCAAAGTAAACTGGTTGCACGTACCATTTATCCAAATTACACAGCTATGCCCTGTAAAAACAATCAGCAGCCCCACACTCCCAGACAGATATTGATTTATGGAGAAAACAAAAGTGCAACAGAAGCCGGGCGGAGGACAGGGAGTTGTCAGAAGCCACGGGAGCACCGTTTATAGTAAGCAAAGAAATATCCAAACATGTCTTTTATGAGCTATTTTGGAGTCTTCTGAATGATCTTTCTATGTGTTTGGTCTGGTTTTGCTCCCTCAATCAGCTCTTTGTATATTGAACTGCGGATGAAAGAATGGGAGTGTGGGGTATTCTGGTGTCAGGGTGTGTGTGCACAGTGTACACGAAGGCTATAAATGTCTCAGGTCAATAAACGTGGCAACATGTTTAGACCCTTAGACATGTTCAGATGTTTAGATCATTGAAAAAGTTCTGAACATCTACTGTATTTTCTATTGTAGATCACTCTAGATGACCTCCTTTTAGAGAATTTGATGCGCTACCAGCAATTAGGAAAACTAAGAGAAGCACATTTCATTATTTGAGATAAAAAACAAAATAATTTGAATGTTTCACATAAAGGAGCAATAAAAACACCTGCTCGGCAGACTTTACAACAGCCTTTTCCACTGTAGTGCTCACATGCAGGTCATTCCCTAACTACTTGTAAACAAAGCTAGTCTGTGATTGTTGGCACAGCATCGAGGATGGCCACCCACACTTGCTGTTTTGATGATGGATCAAAATAAACTGATGTACGAGTCAAAAAGGCATCACTGTTTGATAGCTTCCTTTTTCATTTCAGTAAAGTGATTAAAGCTGTTATGTCTCTACAAATCATTCACGGAGATTTAAATGGGAGCACAAATGAAAACAATGTGCACATGAAAATAATAATGCAAAAATGATTCAATATCTTCCCCCCACAAATAACGTCAACTAAAACATCAAAAGGTCTTTTATTGTTCCAAATTGGGTCATGAACACATTACTTTCTTTCAGACTTTATCTGTGTTTATGATGATTAGAATGATAAAAAAGTAAACCATGTTCTAATGATGGCAGTGATTCAATAGAGAAAATTATCTGCCATCGGGCTATTGAAGAATTTTAGAACTATTCCACATTTTCTACATTTTTAAGATGTTCAAACATTATTTTTCCACAACTCTTAAAAATAGAATTCAGCAATCAAATAGTAACAGCTGTATTACACTTGCCTGTTTTTCAAAACTGTGCACATATACGATATACGACCATTCCTATAGAGACAGTGGAAAAGGCCCAAAACATGACCTGCATGCTTTAGACTTTGGATACGTTTTACTGCAAATGCTGAAAACCAATGCTTATTAAAACACAATGTTCCTTATTTAAACAAACAAAACTCTTTTGAGTGCTTCTGTTCACTGCAAAAATTCTCCATCTAACCAAGCCTTTGTCTAATTTTATTCAAGAAGTCTTACCAAGTGTAACTGTCTTAGTCCATTAGCTGAGTATTTCACTTAATCTGAGAAGATCCAGACTATAATCTAGTGCTTTCATCTGGATTTTAGAAGACTAATTTTTGCAGTTTAAAAAGCATTCAGTCTAGATCCATGGATTCATTTTAATTAAGAATTCTGAGATTTGAGAAAAGCTGGCAAACGTTTAGGTAATGCCTGAAATCCATGTTGATCATCACCTTACAATCGAAAACAAATGATCTAAAACCTTCTGTACACAAAGCTGAGCATGCAGCTTGTAAATTAAGTATGAAATGCCAATGATGTTAGCTTTCTGGCGGCTAGGTAACACTGTGAAGTCAATAACAGTGCAGTCTGCCTACTGTGGTTTCACCCAGCAAGAGAATTCAAGTAAAAAAAAAAAAAAAAATCAGTGTGATTCTTTTTAAACATCAAAGATGCCCACAAAAAACAGGGGATTTCAATGTTCACAACACACAAAGGAATCTCTCTGAACATATCTGATAAAAAAAACACTGTTGGTAAATTATCTCAGTAATTTGGATGTACTGCTACATATAA
This sequence comes from Austrofundulus limnaeus, assembly GCF_001266775.1. NCBI lineage: Eukaryota > Metazoa > Chordata > Actinopteri > Cyprinodontiformes > Rivulidae > Austrofundulus > Austrofundulus limnaeus. The sequence continues at coordinate 777,115 of NW_013952414.1, read as the reverse complement.
ATCATCTTAATTAAAAAAAATAAGCTCCATCAACCACAATACTGTTTTTGGTAAGTGAGCCTAAATATCTGATGTGTGTAGAACCTGAGGTTGTGTGCATTCATTCATGAAGATAAAAAGAAACAGACGGTCCCCATATTTCCTTCTTACTTGAGTCCAGCCAGTTTCTGTCTGTCCATCAGTCAGATTTAATTACATGTTCGTAGTTGTGTGGCTTTCTGTTAAATTTGTGGTTATCACTTTCTTCTTGAGGTCTATCCATCACAGACAATGAAGGAGCCCTCAGAACGTGTGTGTTTGTTTTGAGTCATCCATGTGAACCTGTTGCCCTCCAAGAAGAAAAAAGCTGCCCAGTACCAGACTGGCAATCTGGTAACCACAACACATCAAGTCAAAAACCAGTAGTGATCCATTCTAATTCTTCTAATTGGTTCTTTGGCTCCAACGTAAAAGACCAACCACAGCAGAGGGATTTTTTTCTTCTTCTGTTTTTCCTTGAATACCTCTGTTGCATTTAAAAAAAAGATCCACATTGGTTGCTGTGGTCCTGTGCCGGGGAACTCTGACTTCATCCAGGCACACTGCCTCAGACTGCTTTTAGTTCTATTTATTTTATTTTACGTTTTACCAAATTATGGTTTGCTCATGATTGGGGAGGTTTAAAGTAAAATAACATGAAAATATACTTTTTTCTCAGGTATTTAATTTTGTTTTTATTTGAATAATTACTTATAAGTAAAATCTCTGCACAAAGGCTCAAGAAAAAGTGAAAGGGCATTCACTTATTTATTCAGGCTACAGTATCTACATGCACAACAGAAACATTTTGACATTTGAAGCTAAATTGTAGTCCACATGCTTTACTGTGTTATGAACAAACTGCACTAAAATGTAGCGTTGTTGTTCACGGCAGGTTCTGTAGAAAAAGGCTTATACAAATATTAGCTGTCCCATGATCATTATGGAGGCAGAAATAATTATGTGCATTCACTGTTAGATTGGCCAGGTGCTGCTTTGGGTAAAAGTAGTCTGCTGGTAAAATTATAGACTAAATCTGAACATCGTGGTGGGTCCTCTGATGGCTCAGGAAATTTAGTCTTCTCAAGGTGAAGTTTTGACGAAATTAGTACAGAGCATAGTCCTAAAGTCAAACTGTGGTCATTATGAAAAACATGTGGGAGCTCGACTCCTTCACCTCCCCCAACACTGCCAAGCAGAGAGAGAGGTCAGAAACCAGAGGAAGTAAGGAAAGCTTGACCTCACATAGTTGTTCCTGCATCACCGGCTTGCAGGAATGTAAAGCTTTAATGCTGATTCACAAGATCAACATTTTTCTTTCTCTCTCTTAGATTTGCATGCCTGTGTATCTCCATTTTTTTGACTTAATAGTGATACAAAACTGTATTGTAGTTTATTTTTTTAAAAGTATTCTACTTTATTTTAGAATGGAAGCAGCTGACAAACTCATTTATCTGGGAAAATTCCACAGCTGTCATTTATTGCAAATGTTGTGGAGATTCCACTGAAGCACAACTTTTAATTTGATTTATTTGTTTAGTGTAAAGTTTAACAATTGACTTTTCATAGTTAGTTAGTTAGTTAGTTAGTTAGTTAGTTGGTTGGTTAGTTAGTTAGTTAGTTAGTTAGTTTGGAAAAAAGTTCAATTCTGACCAAATTGATGTGTTATAGTCCAACGTTGGACAAGAGTCATATCTAAATTTTGTTATGCAAAAAACTGACAGTGATAAAAAGGTTTAGAAAACTATAAAGCACCATAGAGATTATCATCCATTAGCTGATTTATCTAGTCAGTTAAACTGCCTTTTTTTCTTCCAAACTATAGTCTCTCATAGAGCTATCTACAATAGATAACTGTTTATGACTTTTCCATAGAACTGTATTTCAAAAGATCTGATCCATGGCTTCACTCCTGATATTAAAATAGTTTGAGGTCTAAAGATAAAAAAAAGAACTGTGGAAGTAAGGCAATAAAATTAAAATTTCTGACCCAAGAAATTCTACAACCTCATAAAACTTTCCAACTCAAAATATTTAATTTTATGCCCACATCAAAACGATAACCTAAACTTCCAAAGTTGCTGAATCAACAAGTTGCTTTACTGAGGCAAAAGAGGGGAATAAGTTTTTTCCCCCCCAAGGCATTACGCACAGGGTTTACAGTTAAGATGGGATTCAAAATGAATGCAGATTAAAGGTTTATCTCAAGATAAAAGCCACTGGTAACACTCATAGGCTAAAGAATCGGCTTTCAAAAAAAAGGGTCATGGTCCAAGTCAAGCACATCCTCTGTGTGAGAAGAGGGCAGGCAGTGACATGGCATGACCCTGTATGACTGCCAGCCTGTCCACTGGTGTTTACTGATGATGTGGCTCAGAAACACTCAGCTCTATACTTTGTGCTCAGTTTCAGTTTGCTGAACTGAGTTTTTATGGAGCTTCACGATCAGAATGATAATGACTCAAACATACCACAATAACAAGCCTGGATAATTCAAAAATATATGGATTTTAGTGACTTGAAAGCTTGCTTTTTGTTAAACCACAACAAAAGAAAAATTTAAAAAAATATATAAAATAAATAAAATAAAAAAACTAAATTGGAATGCTTGATATTCAGGAAAACAAGCAATGATGTCCCATCACTTAAGAATCAAAATCTAATTATTTTTCATTACTTTGTCAGAAATGCCCCACGTTCTGTAAAATAAAATTCTAGTGTTAAAGGACAACAATGATTTCACAATGATAATCTCATTTTTCATTCAAAAACTTAAACCAAAAGGACCAAAACAATAAAAGATAAATAAATAATGTTATCATGTACAGCATCAAACACAGATCGAGTCTCTAGAAAGTAATTCATAATTCATAATTCTTTTTGTTCTGCTGGCAAAGTTGGGATTTTTCAAGAAACAGCTGGTGTGGTTAATCCTGCCGGGAAGGATGTGCATTCAACTCAGACTGGGAAAAGAAGGTGATCTGGAACGTATGCCATTAAAAAAATAAATGATAAATGATCAATTTCTTCTCAGATTTTTTCATGTTTTATGCCTACTGAAAAGCAGGCTGTGTTCTTTATTTTTGTTTAAGTATAATTAAACGTTTGCTGTAAATTATGTGTGCAGAGAACAAGACAAATAACCATAAAAAATAGCAAAAAAAATTTTAAACTTTGTGATCACAAAGACATAAAAAATATTGTTAATTTAAAGCTGTTTTCTTTGACATAGTGAGATTTGTGGTTTGTCAGTTTCAGAGGAAACAGAAACAATAAAATCTCAGAGTAAAATAAAGTCCGTTGCACAGAAGCAAAGCTGCACAACAACCAGTAACACACAGACTCATCTCAAAGCACTCATTTGATTCAGTCGGTAGGCTGAAACACCGTATGCTAAACACAGATTTGGGGCTGTGTTTGCCTACGTGCACATTCCCACACAATTTCCTGTCATTTTCACTTGCAGGTTAAATGGCCTCCCAAGCTTGCAGAGCTGAACAAGCTGATTGCCTTCTGTGACACTCGTAATTTTCCCATTTCTTCACTGAGAGCTCACTTTTTACCTTGTCAACTTATTTTGAATCAAATGCATTTTTAAGTTTTTTTTTTTTTTTTTTTTTTTTTGTAGGAATGATTTTTTTGAATGACTTAAGTTTTAAATTGGAACGGATCCAAGAACAAGAAAATTTAAAGCTCCCTAAAGTGAATCTGAGAAGAAGAAGAAGAAGTCAGTTCGCAGACTGAGTTTTAAATAAAACATTTTGGCCTGTTTTTTATTTTTTTATTTTTTTAACATAAAAATCTGGTGCATGTTGGGAGGGAATGTCATGAACCAGGTATTTTTCCTCTCATGATAGCACTGCCAAGACCAGTCTTAAGAACCAGAGCTCTCAACATGAAACTAATACATCATGGTAGTCTGGGAAAGGGTGACATCATTTCCTTCGAGCTGTGGGTCTGGAATCTGACACCTTTCCTCACCAACCCCCAGGCCCTTTCAGCATTAGGCTGTAAAAATAATGGGGTTGAAGAAATCTGCGTCAGGTTGGACACAATGTCTAACTTTCCTTTAGGCCTTTTTAACTGGATGAAGAAAATAATAAAATGATGATGATGGTGATGATGATGATGATGATGGTGGTGGTATTTTCCAGGCTGCTATTTACAGAAACGAACTGTGATCCTTCCTCTTCAAATAGTAGGGTAGTGCCACAAGAAACAACCATTATGTGAGGTTTTTTAATCTTTTGTGCTCTAGTCATAAATGGAACATTAAACTAAATGCCACACTGCACAGTATTATTATTTTAATCTGATGGAATTTAAACTGGACTCTATAACAGGAGCAGGACTGTAAGAGCGAAACACATGGAGGGGATCAGAGAGGCTTGTATCAACAGAGAGACTTTCCAGAATGACGTCTTTTCCTGAGAGTTATTTCCCTGAACTGACATTGTGACTCTGAGCAGATAAAGAGAATTAATTCCCTGGCGGTTTGACGTGATGTATGGGGGAGAGTTCTGTTAACAGCCAGACATTATGGCTGTTACACTCTGCAGCCTCTGTGCTGCGTGGGACAGACATCTGGTCAGTGAAGAATAGAAGGAGAATGTAGCCAATCATGCATTACTGTAAGACTAAACCCTCACTCCCAGGAGCTTTAATGCTTCTTAAATGTAGAGTAGCCTCACATACCCAGCGTGACTAAAACCCCAATGTGCGGCAAGATTAATTATGTATTACACAAAAAGATAGGATGCACAATATTAACAATATTTGCTTATTTACTTATAGAACATATGAAATATTAATATAAGAACACTGTATTTTGTCAAAAATTATACAGTCCCTGTAAGAAAATGATTCATTTAATATGTGCAGAAATTTGTGGGCATAAAGCCTTTCCAAAACCAAACAGTGGTCTGGTTGTCAGAAAGTTGTCCCACAGAGCTGCAGCTGTGGCTGCTAATCTGCTTATTAAAATCCAGTCTTTGAACATTTGAGCTGGTATTGTTTGTGTTTAGCGAATCTTAGGAAATAGGTTGAAAATAGCTGTAAAAGTTCATAAAAAACATGTTTTTATTGTACAACAACTAGTGAGCGTCAAGGATTTTTCCTAGTTTAAATTGTTTTACTCAAAGGTGTCAAGTAAGGAAGTTACTTTGTTACTTGCGTAGACTTTTTTTTATATACTTTACTAGTAATTATTTTCCAGCTTATTTTTTACTCCTTACATTTTCAAGCAATTATCTATACTTTCTACGCCTTACATTTTAGGAATGCAAAAAATATTTCACTTTGTTTTCATTCTGGCTTGTCATCATTCAGAAAATAATACAAAAAAAAAATCGATCCAGATATCTGGCGCCTCCTGGGTAGAGTAAATTTAACTGTTTGGTGATATATGGAACAGGTGTGTAGAACAGGTAGCCCAGCGCATCCCGAATTTCTCATCCTTTAACATTTTAATATAGCATTATACAGTGGTGAGCACAGTTCCCCTAAAACACTAAAGCACTAATAGGGTAACTAATTTCCTTATTAGTGCCTTAGGGCTTTTGCTAGTTTAAAAATTTATTAGTGGATTAGCACTTGCTAAATTTATAAGCTAAATTTAGAAGCACTAACTGAGGTCTATAAATGTTATTGATCAAAGTTAATGTTAACATCTGAGGGTGAAAGCTGTCACACATTTTGTTCATATGTGTCACTTATCCAGTAGGTAACAATATATTGACAATGTGAACTCAAATACAACTGTGGATAGTCAAAGATAAGTCTTAAAAGAGCAACATGTGACTTATGTTGTCTGTTGAAGAATGTTCATGGGTTGACTGGGTTATTTTAGTGCTTTAAAATTAGCTTTTGCTAAAACTTTCAGTGCATTAGTGCTTTAAAATTAGGAGACCTAAATATTTGAGTTAGTGTTAGGGCTAGTGGAACTAATTTTTAGATTCGTTATAATTATAGTCATTATAACCTTTAAAATGGTTTTAGGTGGGGTTGTGCACTATAGGCCTCTGCGGTGCTGCTTTTTTCTCCTTGCATTACTTTTATTTTAATACTTTACGTAACTTTAAAACCAGTACTTGTAATTTACTTGAGCAAAAAGCTTTAGCTGATACTTTTACTTAAAAAAAAAACTCTTGTTAGACCCTAGTATTTATGCTTGTACATGAGTAATGAATGTGAATGCTTTGGACATCTCTCAGCAATTTTGTGCCCAATGAGTTGACAAACTTGAACAAGAAAAAGACAAAATACAAGGATTTACCTCTTTCATGTGTTTTTTTTTAATACAAATACGTAAAAAGCTGTTAGTAATGAGGGTTAACAAAACAGCTGACAGATCTTCATGTTCCTCCACTAGGTGTCACTATGAGAATGACCCTGATTCCAGCATATGAGGAAAATATGCTTCTTAAAATAATTTGTATTAAACAAACTAATTAACATTCCCTCATTTGCATTCGTCAAACAGACAGCCATCAAAATTATCAGAAGCTGACTGAAGTTTTTGTCAACATCATTAACAACAAAGCAGAATTTCAAATGAAAAGGAAATATTTGATGATTGAGATGAGACGCTCAGCACTTTCATCTGTTCCACTTCTTTCCCCCTGCGTAGCTCAGGATGGGACTAAGAAGGCAGAGCAAATGGGGGGTGGGGGGCAGCGCACCATTAAATTTATAAGCACACACTTGAAAAGCCTTTAAATTTGCGCCTTTAGAGAAACAAAATAGCTGAAAGATGTTTGATCGTAGTAAACTAAAGTAAACATCAATAATTATTATTATAAAGGCTGCTGTTTTATTCAATTTGTCAATTAAATATGACCAACAACATAATGTTTCATATGAGTCCTCTTGGTGTTTTTTTTTTTATGGTTATTTGTTATCTGACCACAAGGGAGCGCCAGTGAGCTGCGGCTGGATTTTTTATTCAACTGTAGAAACTGCAAAGATCAGTTCAACTCTAAAACAAAATGCTGGCTGTGGCTGTGAGTTTCTAATTCATGATGTGGATTTTTTTTTCTTTTCTTTTTGGTGCCTGCACCATTCACTGGGAGCAAACTAGGTCATCATTTACAAACATCATTTAATAATAATGCCAATTCATTAGTGCAAGACCCAAGCAATCTCTTTCATCAGTAGAATAGAAGCATGCCACTGGGGCTTGAAAGCGGGTCGGAGATGGGGCTTGGGGGTGGGGGTTATGCAGGGGGGTAAACAGCAGAGCAGATTCTCTGGTTTATTGTGGATGCCTGGCGGATTTATTTGCCTTCAGTGAATTTGTGATCAAAAATGAGCCTCATATGCAAAGCCAAAAGAAAGTTCCTTTTATGAGACGCAGCAATAATTTGAAAAGTGCTTTGTGCGTTTGACAAAAACGCTTTTCATGGAGAAATTTGCTCTTAAAAAAAGTAAACAAACAAATCTTTGACATAATGTCCCCTTGAAGATACAAACCCATTGGTGTTAAGACTTTCTGAAGCAGGAGTTTGAAAGTGTTGTCAACAAGCATTTTCACTCAGCCGTTCTGCTTAATAGATGATCAAAGACCACACAAGTAAAGAGGAGATGGGTGATTTATTCTCTCAGTGGTCAGGGTGATGTAATGAAAACAAAGACACAAAGTGTTAAGATGGCAATGGTACAACAGAGAGTCCAACTAAAAAAAATAAAATAAAATAAAAATATCTAATTTTGGGTCAAGGATAACCTCAAGTTGAGGACACTTAGCCATGAAAACTGCAATCCTGAGAGGCAGTGTCAGGTGGAGAAAGAAACAGAGCTGGCTCTCATTCTAATAAATGATGGTCCCATGAGCACAGCAGAGACAATGTGACAAATAAACATGAGCAACAGTTGTAGGTCTGATAGGATGCACAGAAAAGATATTTACTCTTTTGATGATTCTGATTTGCCAAGAAAAAAAAACTCAAAAAAACAAACAAAAAAAAAAAAAACAAATACAGAACCAGCTCAATACATATCCACTCATTTCATTTCAGTCTGGGTTGTTTCTCCATCAGTTGAAACATTCATTTATTACCTGCTCAGTTTATAAAAGCTGTATCTCTATGAAAGAGATCAAAGTTTAATTCTACTTTTAATCCAAAACCAAATTTCAAAGCTGTTAATTTGAACTCTTCTTTAATTATTCATTTATTTATTTTTCGTGCATAAATCTTTACATTATTTTCAACTTTGCGTTCTGCAGTCCTTTGAGCAAACACAGCTGCAGCCTGGGGCTGGATGCTGTTTTTATCTATTCTTAAAAAAAGATAATAATAATTCTGCCTAATTGACTGTTTATTTAAAAAAATTGTGGCAATATGAAATAAAGGCTTAACTTAAAGGAATGCATATCGTCTATGGGTTTTTCATGCCAACATTTTGGACCAGGATTATCTTGTGCTGGGAAATGCTGGTGAGATATCAGTATCTGCTGTGAATGACTTTCAGACCACATCAAATTAGATCTCCATATTTATGAAGCTTAATATTTCATAGATATGTTTGTTTTGGCTAATGATGATTAGCGGTGACTATCGTTTTTTCTTTGGATTTACTCCAAAAGTTAATCAATTAAAGACGCACATCCAATGATTAATTCTGAAAGATTTCAATAAAATCATTCGAGTAGGTCATGAGACAGACACACACATACACACAGATACACACCTGTTTCTTCTTCCTCATGGGGATTTTGCATTGACTTCATTCATTGCCCTGTCATTACTACAGCCTAACTCTGACCCCTAACCCTAAACTTAACCTAAACTCAGTTCACACCTTAGTTCTAAACACACCCACCCAAAACCACCCTTTAAACTCATGGGGACCAGGCTTTTGTCCCTATAAGGAACAGTGGTTCCTCAGAAGGCTGTGTGTGTAATGGGGAAATTGTTTAAAATCATCCCTACAAGGTAATAAAAACACGTATACACTGACACACACACATGCACACACAGACAGGATTAAAAAAAGAAAAAAAATCTACTTTATGCTTTTCTTTTGGTGGACAATAGACAGATATTTAGCTTTTAGGATTGGAGTTGTTGCATTCATTGTGGCTTTGGTTCTGTTCAAACTATTAGTTCTACAATCTGATCAGAATGAAACTATTATCCCAAACACAAACAACACCACCTGATCTATCGCTTTCAGTCTTAACAGATTTATAGAAAATGGTTTAAGAGGTGCATTTGTTTTATGATGCTCATTATGTTACCCTCAAAAAAATAAAATGACAGATTAGTTAAAACGGTAGAAAAGACAAGTCAAATGACGCATTTAGTGGCTTAAAAAGATATTCAGTGGCTGTCTAAGTATGGGTCAGACGAGTTCAGTTTCTGCCTATTAAGTTATTATGATGTTCAGTAGTAACCAAAGCTATTATCCTGTACCTCAATGAAACATCGTATACGGCTCTAAAAGCATTTCCAATTGCTCATCTCATGAGTCACCCTCAAGAATTGTACAACAGGACAATGCAAAAGGAAAATTAATTCAGCTGAGAATAAAAATCTATTCAGACCCGAACTGCTGACCGTCTTAGATAAAGTCCCGCACGTAAAATAAATTAAAAAAATAAAATAAAGATTTGTATTATCAGCCGGTACAACGTTTTCTTTCTGTTTCTACATGGTAGAAATTTCATCTAACTAAAGAGAACAGAAGTTCAGGTCAATGCCAAACACTTTAAAGTTCTTAAAGCTGATTTTATATTAATTTTCTTGGCAGGGAAATGTACATATTTGGCCTGCTCAGCGATCTCAGTAAAAAGTTAGTCACTCTCTACGTGCCTCAGTTAAGACATGCAATTATAGTTTCTCGCTACTTCTCTGGTGCATTACAGTCGCTGCGTTGTGTGGGTGACAAAGGCATCAATAGGGGCAGCAGGTGGTATCTCGGTGATAAATTTATGAACATTGTGGGAGGTGAATCATAAATTGAGATATCACCTTTTCTACCCCTGCAGGCTGTTGCCTGGAGTTCCCTATTTGACATATTCCCATTACATTCTCCCAACTGTGTTTTTTCTTATGATGAATCAAAGAAAAGCGGTAAATAAAAGGGACCAATGGAAAATGAAATGGTAGAAATAAATAAATAAGAAAGAAAAAAAGAAAGAAAGAAAGTAGAGACGGAGAGGACCTAAAATACAGACGTTCCTTAAACGCTGTTGTCGGTGCCGAATGCACAAACAATTAATCTTAGCCAGGGGAGGCAAGGAGGAGAGATGCACAAGTACAAACAGCTATCGAGATGACAAGACTTCGTAGTTCAATTTACTGGTTTTTCTATTGCTGTCAAGAATATAAATTACATGTTAAACTTTGTATTGTGTGTTGGAAGCATATTTCCAATTCTGAGCCTGTAGCCGCTGACATATCATTAGATGGAATGCAAATTATAAACCGTATATTGTTCCGCCTTGAAAGTACAAACACAAGAGGAAGCATTTCATTTAGGCGAACACAGATGTAGCTTATATAAGAGAAAGAGAGGAAAAAAACTAAACTATAAAAATAAGTCTCCATTGGTATATTTTGAACACTCTTTTCCTGTAACTAGTTTTTTTTTTCTGAAATGATGAATTGGTGAGAACAATAGAAAACAACAAGAGCAGCACATTATACGCCCATCCACAAACTTATACAGAAATTTATAGCAAAGGCCTGGTTATCAACAAGCAATGTGAATTTTTAGCAACAGTTTATTCATAAATTGTGACTCTGGAAAAATGCAAAAAAAAAAAAAAAAAAAACACTTGCAGGATGTTGATTTTTGTGTTGTACCTTAGTTTTGTGGACACATGGCCGATGCAACATTTATGACATTACCAACACAACAGCCCATCTCCAATGTGAGATCTGAGATTCATGGGACCACAACGGCCCACCCCTGAACTTGTATGGCAAATATTACATAATGCAGTGGTTCCCAAAGTGGGGCGCAGTGCCAGTACAGGGGTGGTATGACTGAATTTAAAAAAGAAATACAAATGAATGCTTAGACTGAACACATAATGAATAGGTTTTTGATGAGGCTTCCACATAAGAAAGTGAGGAACAAAGAAACAAAGGTGTCATTTTTGCTCAACCATCCTTTCTGTTTACACCCCTCAGGGTGTATATGTTTAAACTTGTTTTGCACACAAAGGTTGTTTTTATATTTGATGGATGTTAAATATGGTCAAACATCAAAAAAATAAAAACAGTTGCACCTAAAATAGTGACATAAATGTGTTTTGTTAATTAAGAGATTGTATTTATTGTAATGCAAACTGTACAATATTTCAGTTTGCTTTTCTTAGTTCAGTTGTTAAAAAAAGTTGACATGTAAAATAAACTGCAACAAAACATCTGCAGAAATTTTTGGGAACCACAGATATAATAAATGACTACAATGATTGATTCGGCCTTAGTGTATTGATCAACTTACCTCTATAAAAGGAAATTATAAACATTTTAGTCAAAGCTTGACATCAGTCAGTATCTGCAGCTGTTAGAGTTTGGATTGTGAATGATCTCACTGCCACACTCATGAGTAGCTCAATATCTGTAAAATTCACTGAGTTAGAGCAATTTTTATGTTGGCTAAAGCAAGTCAGCAGGGGCAGCCATCTTGAATTGAGTACGCTCCAAAAGCTAATCCGTTGTAGTGGAAAAAGAATGAGTGTTCAGTCATTCTGGTGTGTGTCAAGAACAAGGAAACAAATAACAGAATTTAGACTTGAATGTACAGTAATTTGCAAGAACTGAAGTCATACAAAACCCAGCTGGACCAAAATACACACGGTTTATTCTCCTCAATTTTGGGGGCGAATTAAAAAAAAACGCAGTCAAAATAAAGACAGCCTTCTTGAACCCAGCCCCTCACTCAGCAATATGTCACATCCGGGGAAGAACTTCCTACGGAAGAACTCGGTTCAGTAACAATTCTGATTACTACTGGGAACAAAGTTAAGTGTTGTGAGTGATTAAGGCATGTAACTAATCATAAAGGAAAGTACATTCTGATCATGACATGTCACTTAAACCAGATTTCACTTCAACTAAATCACGGTTTAATCATAAAAAATAGATAATTACGCAAAATAGGCTATCAAAACATATCCTAGTTCTCCTAGCAATAAAACAGTATGATGCATTAAAATCAGTAATAAACAGAATACATTTCTTCAATCCCCCTTTTTACATGATAAAATCATTATGTGACACGAAAAAAATTTTAATCTGAAAACCCAGTGATTAGTTCCTAATTCAAATCAGTTCAATTAAAAATACTTTATTGATCCCAGAGGGAAACTAGGTAAGAGGTCTGTTGAAATTCATCCCGTTGTTTTAAAAATATTTTGCTAACAGAGTTGACTCCTGCAGTAAATGCCAAGGTTTTAAACAAAAAAAAAAGATGTCCAGAGTCGGTGTCAAAGTATGTGTTGAGCACTATGCTCACCTTGGCCTCATAAAATTTAAGTTCATCTGTAAATCTGAAAAATTCTTGACATTTTTGTGTTTGCACAAATTGTTTTTCCCTGGAGGCCAGCTTGATTTTCTACTATAAATGTCATCATTTTTACATGCCTAACACTGTTTTCTGTATAAAACCAGCCTAAATGTAATTCTAAATAAAATATATTCTCCTGTTACTGCCTCTCTGGAGTAAACACCACCTTTCAAGAAGGTAAATTGTGTTTTTCTTGTGCCAAAAGGAGGATTTCTGTCACAAACTGGTTGGAACTTCAAGTTTTGAGGACCTCAGTTCTCACTACACAGTATTAAACACGCCTGGTAGTTCTGTAACAGATGGCACGAGTCTTGTCACTGATATTTCAAAGAAAATACAAATCATTGAGCTGAAAATCCTCCGAGCGATGGAACTTCTCTCTTATCACTATGACAGCTGGATGTGTTTTCTTTAAAAATTTAGGTAGTTGCTCATGACTGACTCATTTTACAGGACATCAAATAGCTTTTCTGTACAAGGAGGCTGCGGAGCAACTCAGTAAATGTAGCCGCAACAAAAGCATCTGCAGATTGGAAGCAATAATAAGAAAGTAAAATCATGTTTCTACTTATATGATCCACACATGTGTTGGAGACACAAGCAAGGTAGGTTACAGTGTCATGATCTAATAAAAGATTCATGCTTACCTTGAAACTTAGAAAAAAAAATTCATTTCATTTAAATACAAAATAAATTTACAAATAACCTGAAAACGCTGTATTCTTTTATTTATCATTATTTTCACTAATTTGTATTTTTAGTAGTACAGCTTGAAAAATAAATGAGTGCGGATGATTTTTTAGTGCTTTGAGCTGGATCAGTGATGATGTGAGTTGGTTAAATTGCATACATACAGATGAATAATGAATCAAGTATAATGACTGCAGTCTGGACTGCAAAGTCTGAAAGTGATGAGAATAATAATAATAATAATAATAATAATAATAATAATACAACTAAAATATATGGGAGCTAAATTATGAGTGTGTTTAAATGGGATTAAATGAATTTGTATCCACATTTCATTTAGGCTTAAATTCTAAAAAGGTCAAAGATCACAAAAAATGAAAGCTACAAAAAACAGCAGTAAGGATGTTAAAATGTGGATGAAAATAGGAATAAGATTGATTATTATTTAGTTTACAATATCAAAGTGTAAACTTTAAATAGATAGGACTCATTTTCATGATATTTTCTGTTTAACTCATTAATTGTGTTCATTTTCAGAAAATGATGATACGCTGATTCTGAATGGAGCTCTCTTTTTTTGATTTGTGTTCCTGCAAACGGGATTTGAGTCTTTTTGAGGATCAGGTCAGTATGATCTATGAATCCTAATGTCACAAAGATGCACAAATACATTGAAGTGTGTCAAATACCTAAGAAAATAAGATATACTAAAAAGCTACAGTTGTTAAATATATTAAAAATGGTTATTGTTTATTTATTTTACGGTCTGAACACTAACAAATGCATGGTCTATTTTATTGTGTAGTTATTTTGTTTTATTTTAATTTATTTATATAGCTTTATATCAGCTTTTATTTCTCCAAAACTGGGTTGTTTCATTAAGTTATGTAGAACAGGTAAAATACTGATTGCTCATTACCTTTTTACAGAATGTCAGTTTCAGACATACTATTCATTTTATGTATTCACGCTCAGGAAAACTGAACTTGAAACACAAACCAATACTGTATGTGCACAGAAACAAAAAAATGATAAATGAATAACTAAAATAAAAATACAAGAAACAACTGAAAGTATTTTTTATGTTGAGAGCAACATTTCTTTTTATTGTTTTGACAGTTTAATTTGACTTAAATAAGAAACTTTATGATAAACAAACCATGGATTATTGTGTATTAAACATTATGTATATTAAAGTAGTGAATACAAAACTCCAGAGAAGTTTAAACTCACATGTTTATGCAACAATTTTCAGATTTTCTCAGAAAAGATGTTTTGTCATCTTATTTCTTATGTTTAAATTTGATTGCAGTCAGGCACAGATGTACGCACAAATACGCATGAAATACACTGATGAAACAAATAAAAGTAAACTAAGATTGCTCATAGAAACAAGGTTTGCAGCAGCTTGAAACTCACAATGCTTTTAATTTGTCTGTGGGAATGAGATTCTTGGGTCACTCCAAAAGGCAGACATCAAACGATCAGAAATTTCCCATAATTGGCTCCATTGAAGAAGAGGGTTTATGCTTAATGCCACCGAGGAACTGGATGTCCCAGGGATGTGAGCAACGCAGGCGCGGATGTTTACAGAAGCAATGCAGCACCCCTCTCTCAGAGGTGCTTAACCACTTTACATTACAAAAGAGGGAAACATCAACATGGAAAGCTCATTATAAACCTGATATTTGCCGTTCAGCCAAACAATCTAACATAGTGGGTTGTTTTTGTCATTTTTGTCTCTGTTTCTGATAAGATACAGAGCACAGAGCAGACTTTTAATAAGGTAGGTGCACCACGCTGCCTTTCTGATCCCAAAAAACACACCAGAGAGTGCCGGAGAAAATGCATACCAAATAGGAAATCATTATTTCTGCCTTTCAAAAAGGGAAAAATATGGGGCAAAAGGGTTTACTTGGTAGCAGGGCAGATAAAACATTTATTTTAATTTATTATTTTTCCCCCTTTAATTTAGAGCTCATCTCTTAAAATTAGTCTGCTTCATTTCTACACAGCTTTTCAGAGGCAAACACTGATTTTCCCACCATATGACCAAAAGCATCATTTCTGAATGTAAACTAACATCAGCATCATCACTTTCAAAAAATAGAGAACCTATGTGTGTGTCGAATGTTGCTTCAAACCTTGTTCCTGATAATAACGTTTTTGTGGTTTATACATTGAATTTCATCCCCTTAAAACATGGTTTAACCTAAAAGTTTAGGGTTGTGTAATTGCTTGGCTTTTTAAATTAAAAACAAATGAGTCATTTTAAATTGGAATGGCAGCTCTGTAGATTAAAAGAATGGAATGCTCTGTACTCCTTTTTTACATTTTCATTAGCAGGGGACCCTCTCAGTCAAACTGTGGTTTCAAAACGTAAAATCTAAATGAATTACTAATTAGCTGGCTTTCAACTGAGCAGCTGCAATTTTTACCAGAGAGGTATGACTGACAGCAATATGTGACTTTTTTTTTTAAATCACAACTCTTAACCAGTTGCTTTTGGTTTGTTGATCACATTTGAGTCCTTGTACTTCTAGAAAGTTAGGTCAAAGAACAAGAACTCCAGAAAAGTTACTTGGTGTTACTGCAGCAAAATAACACTTATTAAAAAAAAGAAAACTGAGTACCTTCACAATTCTTTTGTTTACAGATGGCACGGTGTGGGAACACAAACTATATCCACAGAACTGATAAAGCTGCAACTCCATGTTAAGGTCAAGGCTTGAGCACATTTTCTGGTACAAATTGTTAAGGTTCTTCCTCTGCTGATAGAGTAAGAACACTTTTTACACACGTTAAACATTTTATTTATGAAGGACAGTGGTTCACTTTGCACGGAATTCAACACAAAATGGAAAAACAAAACAGCCCACAAGATATTTATGTTGTTAAACTTTTTTCACTTTGTTTTGTTGTGTCTCATTGTTAATAGTTTTTTTTATTTAACAACAAATTCATTATTATTGGCTAAGGTACACACACACACATATACTGTATA
>NW_013952414.1:752968-760840 GCF_001266775.1 Austrofundulus limnaeus | reverse complement strand
TATATATATAGTAAATATTCAGACTGCGATAAACCAAACTGTAAATAAAAAATCCAAGAAATGCACATCTTGCAGTCCAGGTTTATCTCCTATCTGTATAAAATGATAGAAATAACCACTATGATAACTCTAACTGTTCAAAACGTTTAGTCAGGGGATCCAACTTACGGTTGCGGGGGAAAAGAAAACCAAACAGCCAGTCCAGGATGATTTTTTTAATGCATTTTGTTGTTTTTATACATTATGTTCATTCATCTGTCAGAGGAGCTGCTGCCTGGACTCATA
Source organism: Austrofundulus limnaeus (assembly GCF_001266775.1). Lineage (NCBI taxonomy): Eukaryota > Metazoa > Chordata > Actinopteri > Cyprinodontiformes > Rivulidae > Austrofundulus > Austrofundulus limnaeus. Next base: position 760,555 of record NW_013952414.1, on the reverse strand, counting down.
AACACAACCAAAACATCCCTGCAGCACATGATGCTGTTGGTTTTATTGCACTTCTGCAGGGCACCCGGGGCAATCAATGATGATGCAACACAAGAGGCGAGGTTGCACGATGCTACTCTTCAGGACTATAGAGAGTTTTCATAATACTTTATTGGTGAAAATATGATTAAATCTGTTTTTTTATTATTTGTGGACACAAAAGGAGTTCTTCAACTTGTAGGAAAAATTATAATTTCTGTTAGAGTTACTGTTTAAATAAGATGTATTTCTATGATCACTTATGCTTATCATACACTAAACAGTAATTGCAATGGAAATGTTTTGTGCCAGTGCTGGGTTGTATCTATAGCTGCATATTGAGAGCCATATTGAAAATAAAAGATATATATTTATTTCTTTACCAGAAATTGTTTTGTATTCAGCAGAGGTGAATAAAGTACTTTAAAAAAGTAATAGTAAAAATACTGTACCTTAAACAGAAAATCACTTTGGTTAAAACAAATTTCACTGAGAAGAAAAGCCATAATACAATAACTCGGAAAGTAAGAGTACTTTTTTATACACAATCTAGGAAATGAAGCATTCAGTTTACTTGTGTTGATTCCACTAAAATGAGTTCAGTAAACTGCTTTTTATTTACTCAACTCAGTTTATTGGAACTAGTTGACATAACTTGGTTAAGTAAATTCAACACTTCATTTCTGAGAGTGCATAAACAACTCCATTAATATGAGAGGCCCTTTAGGACATAATTCAAACTTGCTCTCACATGTACTATCAAACCCTCTCACACATATCAAACCCTCTCACATTTACTATCATGATGAGTTTTGGTCATAATGTAGAGTGTAATGAGGTGTTACAATTTAAAGTAAAGAAGTACAATTTAAATGATTTCAATCATAAATAACAAAATAAAAGCAAAAGTTATGATTAAAAAACTATTTAAAATTATAGATCCTCAAAAGAGTTACTTAAGTACTTTAAAGAAGTAAATTTACTTTGTTACTATGCACCTCTGGTATTCAGCAAGCTTCAGTGTTAGTAATATGTGGGATAAACAAGGAGATTTTGCACATCACTTATTACTGTACTGTACTTTTCACAAAAAAGCTGAAATTCAAGAACACAAAATAATGAACTATGTCTATGTGTTTGACAGCATTTATTTATTCCATCCATCCGTCCATCCTTCCTTCTGTAATGAGCCTTCACTCTCATGGAGATTCACTTACACTTCTTATAAACAAAGTTATAAGGAAATTCACAGGTTCTTCTGTTTAAGGAAAAAAAAACTCTCTGTGTAAATATGAGACCACACAATAAGTAAACGTGAAACAGGATTTTAGTTGATCTAATATTAAACAAGATTGTTTATTTACAGAATCAAATAAATCACTAATCTACATCTTTTTGTGGATAATCAAATTTCTTATGAAAAGTTGAAATCAACAACAATTCACACGCGTCCGAGTTAATTATCATTACTTTGACAACTTTATCAGGAACAAAAAAAAAAATAATAATAAAAAAAACCTCCAGGCTGAAGGTCTTAAATAAACGATTGTTTGCTGCACTTTTTCTTAAGGTTTTGGCAGGGCATAAGCAAAAGTTAAGAAATAGAGGGAAAGGAGGGTGTTAGTCGTCACTTTTTATTTTATCAATATGTGAGGAGCCAGGATAGGCACTGTGCTACTCGATTTAGCCGGACACTGGTACGCTTATCAAACGATCAGCCTCTACCTTTAGATGACTTCACCGTCAGTTCAGACGTTGAGGAAGTTCTCACCCAGGTCAGCGTACTTCCCAGTAAGACTTCCAGAGCTTTGATTTTTCAGCGTCTCCTGATGTCTGCCAATTCGAACGGAGTGTCAAAGCCGATATCAGGTCCTCTTTCAAAATAAAAGACGTCTCACAGAAGTTTTCAAACAAAACTCAGTGGAGTCTTAAAACTGGTTGTTTTGGTCACAATTAGTGATATCATGAACCTGGGTTAAGATCTGCTCATTGGCACGTGAGCGTAGATCTTATCCCCGAATGCTGGGTTTCCTGAGGAGGAAAAACCGGCTCCTCTTTGTTTGGAGTGAAGATGGTGACAGTCTCTCGAGAGCTCTGTCCCAGGGTTAGTTTCTACAGGAAAAAAAAAAAAACACTAAGGGACATGGTCTCGACGTTTGGGTTAGTTAACAGGGAGAATTTGAAGTTTAGTCTAGGACGCTGCCATAAGTCTAATAACATCTGCACCAGCATAGAAAAATAAGTTTGGACCGTATGTGTGTTTGGTCCATAACAGGATTGATACTGAATGACAATGAACTGGGTTTTAATGAAATAGAAGTGAATTATTTGAACTAAAATAAAACTTAAGGTATTTGTCTAAGATTCAAGCACAAATAACCATATATACTTCATAATAAAACATAGTGAACTAAATCTTAGTGATCAATTTAGTTAAACTGAAAAATAAAACAGAAAAACACATAATCACCTTACTGTCAAATAACAAGTTGATTAAAACAAGTATTTGCATTAACAAATAAAGAAAACATTGGAACAGTATTCTTTTTATGTTTTTCTTTTTCTAAATTACAATTCAAGAAAACAGGTTTTCATTCATTTCATTACTGAACCTTGATTTATAAAATGATAATAACATTTAGTTAAAAATATAAAACAAAAATATAAAGAACATTATTATTTTGTTTATTATCTTAATTAAGAAGAAGAAAACATCTCTATGTTTAAGAAGACACATTGTGGCTTAAACTAAGTTTTAAAAGGTACAGAGTTTTGTCTTTGGTGGAGGTTTTCTGAGACCAAGGTAAAAGACAGGCAGAATGTTTTTTTCCAACCTCGAGGTGACTACTACACATCCATCCATCCATCCATCCATCCATCCATCCATACACCCATCCATCCATCCATCCATCCATCCCCTTTTTTCCATAGGTTTATTTGGAATTGATAATTTGTATATTATTTTGCAAACATGTAAATAAATCACCTTAAACCTAAATTAAAGTTCTATTTCAAGCTCCTTCATGTGGATTTCAAGGTACTAGACTTGTTTCAGAATCTTAAGAGTGACGAGTTTAAGCCGAACCAAGTCTAACTTCCAATATTTTTATTCTTTTCTTCTTATCATTGTTCATTTGTTACAAAAACAATCTTTGTTTCAGTTCAGCTTTGTTCTCAACATCCCAGATTCTGCATTTGCTTCTGATTAAATCTATTTTTGCTTGAGCTTCTTATTAGAACTTGATCCACTGAAAGCATCAGAAATAACGAGTTATAAATTATTAATATTGTCTTTTCTACCTTTGAAGGAAGGTAAGGTAAAACATGTTTTGTCTTTTTAGTACTTTTGGTTTTTAACTGTTGCTTGCCATGGTCTCTTCAAGTCAACAATTGGCTCTTGCTTTGACTCTATCAATTATTCATAACAGCAATAAAGAATAAATAGATAGTAAACACACTGATTAAATATGTGCTTGCATGACCTGATTACAGCTTTCATCCTCAGTGATATTCAAGACTTTTTTTCAAGCATCTCTTTTTTCAGTTTTAGTACTTTTGGTAACTGCTGTATTTATGCAAACCGTTTCTGTACTTTGGGTTTTCACTACCTCTGATTACCTACATGTGAGACTTTCAGGAAACATTTGTTAATTGGGTAAACCCATGGGAAACACTTCAGCATGCATGAACAGTAAGCAAAGAATTAGTTTTCCCACTGTGGTCACGTCAAAGCTTAGTGGCTGATTAGTCAGCAACAGCCTCAGCGTTAACTCTGTTCCAGAGGTGCCCTTCTTATTTTGTGTTTAACAATGGCAGCGCACAAGAATCCCAATGTTGTGTGAGTTCATTCATATGGCTCTCTCCTTCTTAAACTGGTTCTTAATAAGCTGTGTGAGGAGACTACACAGAACACTTGGCAATACTCTTTTCTCCACCATGTTTTTTTTTTCTAAAATGTTGTGGAATTTAAATCCCTAAAAGTGGCGTAAACAACGGTGCAGTTTACTAATCTTTATAAAAATGATTCTGGCAATTCTATACAAACTCTGCAGGCAATAAGCAAGATTTTAAGCTTTTAGGTTTTCTTTTTAGGAATATTTTACATCGCATGTTGGCGCATGTTCAGGACTCACCATCAGAGCAATTCTCTGAGGACAGCTGTATCCAGTGATTTCTTCTGAATGTTTTGCCTTGTTTTCCTACTTGATTTGTTGTGCACATCAGCAGCATAAGGTACTTCTTTCTTTCAGATGCTAATCTACCAAAACAAAGTTCTCCTTTCAGAAACTCGAAACAAGTCTGTTTGGCATCAACATCTCTTCAAGGCAAGTACAATTTGTCCCTTAGAGGCCCAAGTGGCATAGCCTGATCTCATTTGAAGAGTCAGCTGCATGCTGATTATTATTTGGGCTTTTCTAAAGGAAACAGATTATCAGCACCAGGGATTACCATACCATCAACCACTGGAGAAACTCTATGTAAACTGTCTGTCTTTTATTTATCACCTCATGTGAAAAGTTTAAGTTTGTGGTATATTTGACCCTGGAAGCAGGCATCTAAAACTCCAAGCAGCACAGGTCAAAAAGAAAATAAATTATTAACCAAAGAAAATGCTGATGTGGAAGCGCAAAACTATTCACAAATGTACTCAGGAAACACCCTGGGAGGAACATGCAGGAGCACAGGAAGACAAACCAACTGACGTGGGAGCACAATGAACCGACAGGGGACACAAGACAGAAAATTCAAATGGGAAACAATGACGAATTAAATGACAAACACCTGTGAAGAAGACAAGAGTCAGGTGGGCAAAGCAGGAACAGAGCAGCAGAGGAAGAGAAACACAGGAACTGAACACACATGAAAGTTAAATAAAACACACAGACACAAATATAATATAATCCAAAGGGAGAAAATGATTTAACTCAAAGCCCTATAAGGTGAAGGTAGGAAATCGTGTTTTTGACCGCATACTGTCTGTGCATGTGTTTTTGTGTGTCTGTTAGCAAAATATTCGATACGTACTTTAGTAAAACTTTCACAAACTATTCACTGAAATAACTTTTACAAATGATACATTTTTTGGTGTGAATCTAACTCAAGATGGCTCCCACAGCCAGCTGACTTTGGAAAATACAAGAATAAATGGCCATCCTTCGATCAGTTTTACACATATTGAGCTAAAATTTGGTGTGGTGGTAGTTCTTCACAGCACAGAGTCAGACTGAGGCAACTCAAGGTATTTCAGAATCCTGAGACCTCAATGTCCGAGAATGAAACAAGGCTGAGTTCATTCCGAGACAAAACTAAGACCATCAAAAGGTAGTCTTAGACCAAGTCTCGAATACTACAACACTGGTAATGGCAGTAGAGAGGTTTGATCCCGAATTTATGCACATACTTATAGTGTTGTCTGGATATGTTTTGTTCCATGCAGGGAAATAAGGAAACAAAGAGTCTAAATAACACTCTGAAAAAAAAAAAAGATAATTTGTAATGTTTTTGTAACATGAAATAGAGGAAAGTTTATTTTTAGCAGACTGAAGGTAGAGGTGCTGCTGTCTGAGGTCTCGTCCAACAGCCACTCAGGAGCTTGAGAACAGATGGCCGCTCAGTCAGACCTGGACCACGAGACGACGTTATTTGCATTTCAGATCAGTCTTGGCGCAGGAGTCACTCAGCTTGCTTTCACCAGTTTCACTACAGACCACTTGGATGAGCTGTAGCTCGTGTCTGAATACTTTGAGTCAGATACATATTCAGTTTTTTTTTCTCCTTTTTTTTACAAAGTGCTCTCCGATTCAACACCTCCTGATAATTTATTGTTTCAGCTCTTTACATCTGTGGGAAAAAATGCTAATATGGTTTTAAGTCTACAGGAAGTGGATTATCTTGTCCTTACCCAATGTTATAGTGTCCTCTGTGAGCCTTGGTTAAAATGTCAAATCTTGTTGAACATTTGTCTTGTTACACAAAATTCATTCTCTCAGTTTCTGTTTGTTTCAGTTCATTTCATAATAAGCATTTGGAATAATACATTTTATTAATTATTATTTATTTGTATAAATGTACATGCTCTTACAAATTATGTTGCATCTGTAAAATTTTAAGTTTCATACAAAAACAAGTTCTAGTTTGTATAAGACAGTTTGTAACAATGATAAAGGAGTAGGGGCTGAAGAAAAATATACGCCTCACTTTTTGACTAACTTTTCCTATCTGTTGCCGTTACGGACAATAAGGTTTGTAATGAACTCGCTTACTTCTCGTGCTCGCAGGTTATAGAGAAAGATGCCTTGCCTGATTGGACTCCCATTTCAGGCTTTTTTTTCCCCACTCTCTTCTCTGCTGCTCAGTGGTGCTTGCTGGGAGTGAATTTGCTCATATAACACTGGCTTACCTCCATAAATTAAAGCAGGGAAATGTGATTTATCTTTTTCCTCTTACAGATCCTTTCAAGTGGCTCTCTGAAATAGCAAACATAAATAGGGGGTATAAAGAGGGGGCGGTGATGGCTTGAGAGTGTGAATTACACTATGAATCAGTTTATTAACGGTGGGCCATGGAGCTGTGTTGACGCAGGGGAAATTTATTCATTCATAAAGCAGTGTTTACAACATTTATCTTCACCTAAAAGCAGGCCCTCTAAAAATGTAACAAAGCACCCAAAGACAAAGATATGGCATGATGGATCTAAGGGTTCTCGTGTCAAGGCTGCTGGCAGACTCAGAGGTATTTCTCTGCTGCTGTAGATTTGCCAAGGGATAACATCAACCTCTGTACAATGAAGTGTGGCAGACAATGCCGCTGTTGTTTCTGCATCCTGATTGGATCTGGCCAACACAACACCATCCCTCTGAAAGACTGACAAAGATGAGAATGAATGACAGTTAAGAGAGATCAATGATCTGGGAATCTTACACACCGACAATAACTCCCCGAAACCTCTCACCGGAAAGCCATGTCAACGCTGTACTACAGTAACAATTTACCTTCAGAAATTTCTTTTTCACTTTCCTTTGGCAGACTTTATCCTAATACACCAGATCCCTGGGTTGTGCAATTTAAACAAGAGAAATACTGCTGGCTTTGAATCTGAGTCCAAACCTTTTTTTTTTTTCCTTGATGCAATCACTTAAAGCAGACAGCCTTTGAAGTTTGCCCAGGTTTAATAACTGACTCTGATCTGAGCTGTTAAGTGTTGGGACATTTAAAACAGAGCGAATATTTGAAATTTCAAAAAGATAATTGATGTCAACATCAGGACACGAACAGAATCAATCAAAATGGCAACTGAAGATTAAAAAGCCCAAACAGCAAAGTGGATTATTGAAAAGGTTGGTGCTTCAAGAAAAAATAAAAAGGACATCTCTATCCTTTTTTAATTTATTTGATAAAGAAGCATTTGAGTCTCATCGACAGGTGTGTAATTGTGATGAGAATTCTTATTCAATGGGTTGCAAAGAGTAGGTTCTGTAAAGCAGTGCTTCCCAAACTTTTCCATGCCAATGCCCCACAAACAGCATTAGCTTTAAGGCAGGGGACAGGGGACAGGGGACAGGGGACCGG
>NW_013952414.1:750464-752773 GCF_001266775.1 Austrofundulus limnaeus | reverse complement strand
GGCCTCAGCAGTCTGCTTTGATCTAGACCTTCCTTGATCTAGCCATTAGCTTGTCAGTCCGTTCAGAGAGAATCTGTTTCTTCAAACTGAAGTGAAACTTGAAAATGAAATCTACAACAAGGTACTTATGAAGCCTGCTGGCATTGGATTAAAAAATGTGTGGCCACAAGTTATCTTGTGACCATGAGATAGTTATTACATGGTCACAAGATTCATGCAGTCATTTCCATGCATATATTGTTGATTGTTAACATGGACAAATTTGAATTGCGTTCACTTTATTTTAATATATGATTAAATGACATCCTTCAGTCGCTTGTGGTTAGACATTTAGTAATTCTTAGCATTATACGTATGTTGCATCTTTAAAACAAAGGTGATAACTGGATGAATGGAGATATGGAGTTTTAGACAAAATTTCAACTCTGGAAGACTAATGACCCTCACCTGGTTCATCCAGCCGTCATTTCATGCCCAGCCTCATCCAATCAGCATCCAGCAGTCTGATGATAAAAGCGTCCGCTTCAATCACTCCGGCTGCTTGCCAGCTGAACGTCAACCTACCACCTTCCCTCCTCCACCCTTCATCACCTAGGCTCCAAGTGCTTCCCTCTCCTTCGACCACCACCACCAGTGTCCGGACCCCAGGAGGGAAGAAAACTCCTAGCCCTTAACCTAAACAGCTCATCTAAGCTTTCAGCCTCTCAACAGCGCTCTCATCTTCGGCTGGGGTCCGAGCGCCAAATCTGTCATTTGTATCAATCTTATGTGTTCAGTCATGTCTATAAATCATTCTAATTTCACTGTGTCTTCGTGTGAGTCTTTCCAGGTTGAAATACTCTTAGTGAACATAAACCAAAAAAAGAATAATCAGTTAGAAACAAAAACAACACATTCACACATAATCTGACTCCAGCAATGTATCTCTCATTAAGACATGGCTGCTCAAAAATATCTTGTGGTCCCAAGTTATAATTTTGCGGCCATACACATTTTTTTTCCTGTCACCAGACAGGCCCCTTTAGATAATATTTGTTTGTAACCATTTCAACAAGACACCAAAGCAAAAATAAAAAGTACTATTTCTTTAAGATAACAACAGCTTAAAATGTTTTTTTTTAGTAAATTAAAAACAATATTAATGAAATGTTCTTTTCTAGCAAATTTTTAAATCTTCTAATTTAAAATTGACCTCAAAACTTTTATGGAAACAGTACAGGGGCAGTAAAACAGAATGGATAAATTGAAATGATTTATGCATGACTGTTTTTCTCATTTCTTTTGGCCTTCTTTGACAGTAATAGCAATGATAGCTATCATTAAAATGACACTTTGACCACCTCCGTCAATAACGCCACACAGATACTGTGACATTAAAGCAATAAAACTCATAATGGAGCAGCAGTCTTGGCTCCTTACAGAGTCCACCAAGTCTTTACCACACGAACAGATAGATGGTAAAAAGATTTTGAGCTGAAATTGAGAGCAGATGGCACCCTGTGGGTGGTACCGGCCATCTCTGATATGGGCATCCATGCTGTGTGAGACAGAGCCTGCCACTGATTGGCATCTATCTGGCCCACTGGTTGGTTGATTTCTAGCATTGCGCGCCACATGATGCAGACCCTGTGTTTGTGTGGTGACAGCATGCTGGAAAAATCATTATTACTAAGGATTGACTTCAGTGGCTATCAAGACATCATTCAAAAAAAGAAGTAAAAGAAAAACCTGCAATCACAACAGAAAGAGAAATCTGAGTGTTACGTTATGTGTTCGTGTTTATACATTGATGAGGTGAATTATGAATTTCCAGGCATGAAATAAGGGGGTGTGCAGTTGATTTCACAGACACATTTTCAGCATTTTCCTTCAGTTGATTTGAAAATGTCACACAGAAGCCCCCTCAAATGCTGCATCATTATATCCACTTAAATAAAACATGTGACCCTATGCTGTATATCTGCACCCAGGATTAGTATTACAAAGCAAGTGCATTATACTGAATACTTGCAAAATACAGTTAGAGTGGTCAATTTGTTGGTGCTAAACTGTGAACTCGGTCCTTGTCCTGGGAAAATTACTGTCTGCAAAATGCTTGCACTACACAGAAACAACTTTACTTTTGAGCCCTTGTTCTCAGCTGTCACAGAGGGCAGTGCACTGAATTTTAGTGGAAAAGATATTGAGGCTCTGCATAAATCAAAGGCCAGTTTTTTATGTAATTTTTTCATTCTTTGAAAAGGGGTCTTAAAATAGATTTAAATTTAGAGTTCATTAAATGTGTATGTGTGTGTTTATATATATATATA
>NW_013952414.1:745452-750347 GCF_001266775.1 Austrofundulus limnaeus | reverse complement strand
TATATATATATAGTGTGTGTGTGTGTGTGTGTGTTTCACTTGTTTTTGTGAATTTCTGCTGTGATTGTGCAGGTAAAAATTCCTATTTCATTTGTTGGCATTTGGCTGGTCATTAATATGTGTTCTATATTATCATTAGACCCAATGTCCTTATGTCTAGCTTCTTAGATGCCACCTGTACGCTGTTAGTAATCAGCTCACCTATTGTCACTCAGCAATCAACTCTCTTTACTGGTAATCCATGGTTTTCCCTCAGTTTGTTGTCAGAGCACCTGTTAAACTTCTTGTATGTGGTCGTTTGCCGATTCTGTTCATTGGTAAATGTACTGCTGTGATACACTGAGTAAGACCAGTGTGTTCCAGCTGCAGCAGAACATGAAACTGTGAAGTCGGACTGACATCAGTTCCAAATTGGAAGCATTCCAGTTTCCAGCTTGTCAGAACATCAGAAAAAAACATTTCCATTTTTTGCTCTGATGGAATAATGCAACAATACCCCAATAAAAGCGTATCTACTAAGCATTTTGAAAGTAAAACAATATTAAAACCTACCGCCTAATAATTGCTATAAAGTACTACAAGTATGACTGACTTAACATAGAGCAAACAACACAGAACTGGAAAACAAAAACATAAAAGTAAAGAGTTTCACTCTCTTGTGATGCGAGGAGCAGCTATGTTGAGATGATGACATCACGCATGCTCAGGTATGGTTGTGTCGAACCAATTGACCGACTCAAAATTACGACATTATGGGCCATTCCAGTTTATACTTTCAACTTGGAAGACCAACACAAATGGGACACAGCAAGTCCTTTTTTTACCGTAGGACTGACTAAAAAACAAAACAAAACACAGTTGTGTCAATTTCAGTCTGAATGGAATGAAGAATCTCTGTGAAACTGCTGAATGTGATCAGTAGCCTATATGTCAAGGTCATTATGACACATTTCCAGTAAAATTCTGGCCACACTCCTCCCTTCCATTTCCTGGTTACTGCCTGTGTTTTTAGAGTTAGCTCCTAGTAACAGTCCGTGAAAAAGTCACAAAAGTTAAAGCATCTGTGAGCTACTGGTATAAAACGAGTTCTTTTGTGTGCCGCTGTGTCAACTAACCAGCAGTACGATAAAGTATTTAGTTTTTATCCATTTTCCTCTTGATGAGGTGTAAAGGTGACAGCTGTGGATCATAGCTATACAGGGAACACTTATCTTTAAAAGCTCACGCTTGTGTTTGTAATCGGCATTTCTAACCTGAGCATATTCAAGAGTCAGCATCAGAAATGAGAGGACGGAGGTTACAAAAGGGAGATGTACAATTGTCCTTCTTTACTGCCAAGACGAGAGAGGAAAGACCTCCTCCAGAGGACAGTTAGCAGGAAGCTTTTTTATAGAGACAGAGAGAAAAACAGAGAGAGAAGTAATTAGAAAGATAGAAAGATTGAAATAGATTAGAAGTATTTTAAATATACACCAACAAAACACAGGACCACACACCCAACATCTGTCCGCTCACCTGAAAAATAAATGGATAAATACATGGAGGGCATATATAAAAATATACACATACCCATACATATATAAAGATATACATACATACATGCCTACATTCATAAATATTGTCTGTATATCCACATAGACATATATACACACTCAGTGACCAGTCAGAACCCCCTGGATCAGAACACCTGTCTGTGAGCGGTTGTGAACATGCGTGTATATACAAGATTTCTCCAATGGAATATTTAATAGTGACTGTGGAGGACCAGAGACTCAACCCCCCAAGACACAAGGCAGACATAGGGAAGACCAGAGCCCAAGGGCCCGAGAGGGATCCCGAGCGCAGAGCCCCAAGGGGCACCCGCACGGGAAGATCCGCCCACCCACCCCCCAGATCAGACCATAGGGGAGAACTGGGAGAGTCCCCCCAGCGACCACACGCACAGCCCCCGGGGCCAGCAGCAACAAACTCATGGGCCCCACCGGCACCCTCCATACCAGAGCAGATCCAGGAAAGGGTTAGCAGTTAGCAGGAAGCTAACACAGCAGTCAGCCGTTACAGGTAGGTGTGCACCGTGAGTTGCAAAACCTCCGCCTGATGATCATCACGTTTTCAGTTCACCTACGTTGGGAAAATCGATCCAAACCGTACAAGTAGCCCATCAATTTAAAGCCCAGACTCTGCTCTTTCCAACAGTATAAGTGTCACAGCTCTACGAGAAAAAGTCATTGAACAAGCAGCCAAGGAATAACGAAAAAGGCTAAATTCTGGAACCATAAACATGAATGTCTTTTCTTTGTTTTTATGGCTTTAATCCACTTTGGAGTGATTTTTTTTCCACTTGGCTGGACCTGTACATCTCCTGTGTTAATGTTGATACATGTAATATGCTAATTCTGTCCTGTGGAGATCATTAAGAGTCGTTGTCGGGTGAAAAAAATCTTTTGCTAACACAGTGTTGACCGTGAACCGGAAGTGGTCGGAGTGGCCCCAAGTGCTGGACTGGATGTCCATGGTATATAAGCTATTACAGGCTCAATGTTGACTAGTCTGAAACATTTGGTCTTTTTATGTCTCGATTGCATACTGTATGTAGTCAGAAATGATATGTACTGATAAGTTATCCCTGAGTTAAGATGACATCTCCTTCTTCCAACAAACATTTGCACTTGATTTAGAGGGGAGCTCCACCCTTTAACCACTCATCACTTCCACCAGGGCCATTATCTCTGACCGAAAAGGTTTGAACCTATTTATGTTGTGTTTTTGTAGCCATGCCCCTGGATGTCCTATTCCAGCTTCTCTCGTACTACTAATGATAATCAAAACACCTGTTGTCACTCTGAAGTCATCTTTCCCAGAACAGATGTTCTTTGATTTTCCTCAAATCTTTATTGAATCCCCTAATTTCCTTGTGTGTTATTTTACTGCTTTGGCTGCATTTGTTGTTAAATGCACTGCCGAGTTTCTAAAAGCTGCCTCCTTTATTTTTGTCTGCTACGACTCACCATCAACTAGATGAAATGAGATGAAGACTTAAATACAGGAGCTAAGTTAGGGGAATTATTTTTGACATTTGCACCAACTCAGCCCAGTTTTCACCAAAATAGCTTTTAAGGCTGTGTCAGCTATGCAACTGCTCATTCTTCATTAAAATATGCACATTTGAAATGATAAGAGCATAACATTTGATACTTCCTATGGGAAAACTAGATTAATCAGTAACGCTATGAAAGCCAAACATAAACTCAGTATTGGATGTTTCTATTTCAGGAACCGGCCAGATGAAAAGTTCAAAAAATAAAGCAAAATATAAATGTAGACAAAATCAGATTTTCTGTTTGTACAGCTGCTGAGGCTGTTACTGCAATTACAATAGTTTAGTAATAATATACTTTTGAAAGGGGCGAAGAAGTCAAATGCAGGACAGAGTCTCAGGCAGATAAAGCAAAGAAAAGTCAATGTTTTCCTTAAGATGTTTTTAAGACAGCAAGCAGCACAAACACTTGAATTGAAAACTCTGAGGAAAACAGCTGCTTTGACAAACAGCAAGGAGAAAAGAATAAAATAAAATGAGAAAAAGAAGAGGACGGGACCACATACACACAAAATCAATAAATTTACAAGGAACCACTCCAAAATGAAATGAAAGAAAAACATCTATGGACTACTTCTGTGGTAAAAGAAGCAAAAATCAGGTTAGACCTTGATTTCTAACAAACTAGCTGCAGGTTTTTGTAATTTTAGTAGAGGTCAGATTTTGTGTAGTTCATTTTGTCAAAGAGGCACTTCAGTTATAACAAAGGAAGTGAGAACTGTTCTTCATCTGTTCATTTCTATACTGCACTGGTAATGGCAGAGCTATGATCATTTGAACAAAATATGAACAGTTTATCTGGAATGACTAATAACAGCTAATTTATTAGCTGCATGGTAAACCTTGTTTAAACATTTAGCAGACCGAATGAGGTCCATGTTAGCTTGCTTAGAATTTTTGTGTAATGTAATAATGAGTACTTATTTTGTTAAATAATCTTCTTTATATGAGCGAGCCTGTTTTTTTTTTTTCCAGGCATGTGGTGGTCTACATTTTCCCTGTTTGTATAAAACATCAGAAGTTAAGTCAAGCTGTTGCTAGGAGGTGTGAGAGTCTCCTCCATATGGCAGGAAAAGGCACAAACCAGCAGGAGAGTAAAGAACAGCTAGGGCATGAGTGACATGGGGTGAATTGGAGACGCTGCCTATAGAAGCAGAGCTGGTGTTTAGCAGACCCGGATGGCAGAATAGACAAGCATTTTAAGTTGGTGTTGTTTCTAATGTTTCAGAGCAACAATAGACAAGAAAAAAAAGATGGTAAGTTTAAAAAAAGCTTATTTTTATCCATGGGTAACACCGTGGATGTAACAATTGACTCATAATCAATTATGTCTGCTTAAAATTTGAATCGATTCATAAAAGTAAATGAATTTATTTGATTATTATTGCATAGCAGTAAGTTGTGTCTATAAGGCAAATTCTTTTTAATGCTTGATCATTTTTTTGTTACAAAAGGATTTGTGATGACATTTTTATTTATTTTGAAATTATATTCAGTTACTAAGCAAGTTTGATACTAGCAGGTTGAGGCAAATGGCCACTGGTACTATTTTTGGTTCTGCTGGAGGTTTCTTGCTATTAAAAGGGAGATGTGATGCTAAACTTTCATATTTGATTATGATTTTTGAGACATTCTCAACCTCTTGCACACTATAAATTGTAGCACATCTGCAAAACTGAATTATAATTTTTTTTTTGTTTCTTATTCTTTTGTTTTCTTGTCAGTTGGCTGTGGCAGTCATCTTGAATTCGTTAGGCTACAAAATATCATTTAATGTTATTTGGTTGTTATTATATAT
>NW_013952414.1:742488-745442 GCF_001266775.1 Austrofundulus limnaeus | reverse complement strand
TATATATTCTTTTTTTTCGTTCAGAAATTTTCCTACAAATTTGTGCAGTGATTCAGTAGACATTTTGGTAACAGACAGACACACAAACACACAAAAACATAATTGGCTGCCTTCGCCTTTCAGCAGAAGGTGCTGAAAAGCAGAAATAACCTGAACCTACAAAATAGAGTCAGGGCAATGTAATATGTTGGCCTCATTGTTTTCAGCATCCTGGTAACTTTTGTTCATGTTAATAATCTCTGTCTCCAAAGCCGCAGGTTTCTCACCGCTACCCCCCACCAATTTCCCCATCTACTGTTTATTTTTTGTATTGGTCCTCTTTTTGTTTTCTTCTGCCTCCAGTCTGCTTTTACCTCAGCCTATTGAGCCAGACGGTTATTTTTTCCCCACGTCTGATTCTGTAGTTCAGCCACCCTGAAAGCTCAGTTCTCGGTATCGCACACTTTGGTGAATATCAAAGCATGTAAATGTTTTAAGAGCAGGCAGCATACATTGCAAACCAGGCGGCAACAGCAGGGGCGGCATACATTTGAGAGAGGGCGAGACAGGAATTATTATCACACTTGTATGTTTTTATTCTGAAATATTTAATCTGAAACATTCAGTCCAAGCATTCAACCAAAAAAATAAATTGGGACAAGCAAACCCTGTTTTAAGGCTGTGATTGTTTTTCAAGCTTTTACTCCTGATGCCAAAAAATTATTAAAATAAAACTGCATATTCATTAAATTGTAGACTAAGAAGCAGCTTCTGCTACAGTGATGCCCTTGATTTGTGCACTGTCCATGTTACTGAAGACTGTCCTGCCTTTGAGAACACTCTTGAAAACCATAAGCAACTATTAGCATTAAAAGCATTCAAGAATATAGGAATCACTGCCTAGGTAGCTTTCAAATTTATTACAATTTTGTTATTAAACATGCATTTGGAAGGTGAGCTAAGGACAAAAATGAGGATAATTTACCTAATAATTTTAGCAACAGTTACTGAAAAGGTTTGTGCAATTTCAAGTGCTTTTTATTGAAGCACATAGCAGTAAGTACTTATTACTGAATGCAAAGAATCATATATTCTTATTGAGTGTGTACAGATATTATTATTTAAGTTTCTGCAAGAAAACAAATGATACATTTTTTTCAATATTTTCCCTATTTCCCCAGTTTAGAAAAAAAAGTAACTCTGGCCACGCTGTCAAACAAACTGCCAGTTCAACACAGTGGATTACTGCTTTCTTAACACTACCAATGTTTTCAAGGCTTGTGTGAACACTATTTTAAAATTCTTCACATCACTGTCACTTTTGTTATTCACATAGATTGATTTTGTTTGCGAGTTCAAGCAGCAGCAACTAACTTCCATGAGATTCACAATAATGTCTAGCAGAATAACCTGTGTTGAGAATTTAACAACAAGTTTATAAAAGTGAAGCTTGAATGATCTACACCGTCTTTGAAATTGGAGTTGTTACAGCTTGGATTAAAACTTCATTTGGACTATCCATTAGTTTGTCTTAAACTAGATTTGACCACACTAAGATTGTTCAAAGAGCTATCTACAACAGGTAAGATATTATTTGTCCATAGATGTTTCACAAAATCCCATTTCAAAAGATCCAATCTATTCTTTAAGACAAAAGACGAATTTCCTACAGGTCCTGGCAAACCACATCTAGTACAGGTGCAGGTACTTTAAAAAAGAGAAAGTAATAATAAAGACCTGTTATCTTTCTTATTTGTGAACACATTTGTGTAAAGCAACAGATTCGACAAAACAATATGAATAATGTTTTTCTGTTGCTACAGGTGAGTGAACCTATTACTGCAGCACTGAAATATTATATTTTTACAAAACTAGGATTAAGCTCATTTCTGTACAAAAAGCTCCCAAAGTGCTGAATGCACTTGCAAGTTAATGACATGCCCAACAATCATTTACTCAAAATGACACAAAGTGTTCACTGTTTCACAGTTCCATTGTTAACATGCTCTGTTGCTACAACCTGCTCTCAACCAAGGTCCTTATTAACTACTTGAGAAGGTCTTCTGCTCGGGTCTTGCCTCTAGAGTCTTGATTGGCCTAATAAAGCATGTCCACAGGCATGTACCGCACATTGATTCAGCCAATTAAGAAGGTGACAAACCCTGGAAATATTCTCTATGCAGACACCGTGAGTCTCCTGTTATGGTAATGATGCTGGGGAGAAATTCTGACAACGGGCCTGCAAGATGTGTTCTTATGTGATCATGTTTAATACATCAGTCCAGCCCACCATTTCATTCTGTGATTTGTGGATTGATAAAACTGATTTGATTATTTGTAGTGATGATGTTTCTCAGAATGAATCAACTCTAATATTAATAAAATCTAAAAACTGAAACATAATTTAGGAGATGAGTAGGCTGGTGTTCTTTAAATTCATTGCATCAAATAAGAGGCCAAAGTTACAAGAATTTCAGCTTATGTACTTAAAAACTTACAAAATCTCTTCTGTTGTGGTACTTAAAACTGCTGCAGTCAAGTGTTTCCAGAAACACAAATGTGACAACTTTTGTGTTCATAGTTCCAGCTAAAAGCAAAATATAAACATAAATATTATTTGTTGCCAACTGATAGAAGGAGAATCAAGCAAAAGCACTGATCCAAAACTTCAGGTTGATGAAATGCCAAAAGCAGAAGCATACAACAATATTAGGACCCCTGACAGGAAAAATGTGAAACAAATAAAAGAAAAAAATACTAATATATATGTTGTTTATTAAGTTGTTGCTTTTAGCCTGCACAGACAGATAACTAAGACACTTGGTTAGTTTCAAGGCAGCAAAAATGTTCCTTAAAATACAACACTGAAATTATTTTTAACCTTCTCAAATCTATATTGTCACAAAAGCCTTGCTTTTTAAGGAATCTGTAAGTATTGTGAAGTTTTATTTAAACATAAGATGACTATATATATA
>NW_013952414.1:740038-742473 GCF_001266775.1 Austrofundulus limnaeus | reverse complement strand
ATATATATATATATATATATATATATATATAACCGCAAAGACAAGTTAATTCAGTTTGTTTCACCGTATGATGCCTCGCGCTGCAGGTGAACTGGCAGTGGAGGGGTTTTCACATCAGGCCGCCCGAACACCTTTGCTGCCGGGGTGGGTTGATGCTTCTGTCCGGGGTGGAGGGGGTGCAGTCGGCTGCAGTGTCCAGAATGATTTGGGGGACAGAACACTCGTCAGGCCCAGACTGAGCTGTATTGTGAATTTTAATAGAAACAGTGAATCAAACAGAAATGAAAAGATATTCTTTTTGTTCTGTTTTGGACCAAAGTCATATTTTAACGGTTTTTTTTTTTTTTTTTTGCCTGAACTTTACATTATTACATGTTGTAACAGCTAAATGTGAGTTTGCATGTATATCATGAAACTTTGCTTTTTACAAAGTCATTTATTTAGAAAATTCAGAAATGTTTTCATGAATGTTAGCTTGTCAAAGTAAACTAAAGCTAGCTGTGTCACGTTGCTGTCTCGTCTTAAAAAAACTCTCTCTCCTCTTGGCCACACCTCCTCGCTCACCCCGCCCCCCATCCCCCTCAGAGTCTCCACTTTATGCATTTTTCAAATTTGCGTTGGGGCGGAGTTATCCTTTCATGTGGGGGGGTGGGGGGGTAAGTTCCACTTTAAGAGCTTCTGTTGATGTGCAGTACAGTATATGAACACCAATAAACTGAGGTGTTTTCTCAAATGAAAAACAACAAAGCACTATTTTTTTAATCAACACATACTTGTAACAAACTGCTTTGATTTCAGTCTGCATCGACTACCTAACACTGTCAGTCAACCACTAATGAAACCTGAGTAGCATCAGTGTTTTTGGTGACAACCTGCTAAGACTAAAAGATTGTGTAGCAGAAAAAAAAAATATTCAAGGTGCAAGCTTCTTTTTTAACCTCACCTGAAGGTGACATAAATCACTTTCTTAGTGAGTGCTCACATTCCACCTTGAGAGCACCTAGTTCCATTTTTATCAGTATTAATGGCTGTCCCCTTACTTAGCCAAAGCTATTTCACACTTGGTTAAGTACCGTATTAGAACGTCTCCTTGGCTGTATATTTAGCAAGGCCTTCCTAAACATTTTTGAAGCCTCTGATCACTAAGTAAAAACTACTATACTAACAAGCTATGAACACGCACAAAACTAATTTGTTTTGGTTTCCCATACTGAGCATTTCTTAATGAGGAATTGAACGTTCAATATTGTTGAAGGTCTGTCTCTGTATTATGTTCTGCTTGTGCACAAAGACAAACCCCACACGTACACATGGCCCCCCTGCAGTTAGCCCTCTTTAAAAGCATCAACTCTGAGTAACGCTTAAATTGCAGAAGCAACGTTCACAAAAGGGCAGAGTGCTCGCGGATTGGTTTGACTCCTAATAAAGACACTTCTAGAGCAAGTTTAAAGAAAAGTAAAGAAGTTGAAAGTGATTTCACAGTAAAGCCCTAAAATTATACTTTCCAGCGCAGAAGATTTACTGATTCACAATTGTTAAATTTCCACAAAGCCAGACTTCATCCCTCACCCCACGTGGCCTTGGCAGCAGCACCATTTCTTCCTTCTGCCTCTATACTTGAACACACCGAGGGAATGTGGGTCAATATCCACATAGCTTCTCATCTTGTCTGTTAACTCCAAAAATGTTTCTCTTTTTTTAAATGATCTAATTCACTGCCTTCTGAGCTCCACAGATACCAAAGGTTGAAATAAATAGAGACAGATATTGTGATGAAATTTGGTATGATTTTCCCAACACACCAAGTGTTGCTCATTGCAATCTGCCAAAACCCCAATCAGTCAATTTTACATATATTAAGGAGAAATTTAAATACAACATAGATATTCTGAGGGTCTCACAAGATTGCACCAAATGTTAAATTTAAGTCTTGACCAAATGACCTTTGCTCTGGCTTTTTTCAATAAGAGATTATTCTCAAACTAAAATTAGAATGGTAGGGCTTTAATCCAGGAAGTAAGAACCCAAACAAGCATATACTGTTTTTTCTTCAATTAAATTATGTCTCATATTAATTTTTGTGATTCAATCAACTAAATAAAAAAATGCACATAAAGGTGGGCATTGGGCCAGATGGAAACTATACTATTCAATTACAGAAGTACACTTCGATTGAGAAGTGGGGATAGGTCATGTCCTTGGTTGAAATAGCTTTTAGAATCAGGGCCGACCATAGCTAATTTGGTGCCCTAGGCAAGATTTTAGGTGGCACCCCTTGTGCAGTTTTCTAAATTGCATGGCCATTTTATATACATTCACATTCCAAATTAAACAGTTTCGTCTTCGAAATTATTTTGTATCTTTAGACACCAGGGTGTCCAATTGAAATGGTTAAAATGATTCAGCTGTAACAGAATACCTGAACAGTTCTGGGG
>NW_013952414.1:728272-738848 GCF_001266775.1 Austrofundulus limnaeus | reverse complement strand
GCTTACAGCTCATCGCCGGACCGTGAAACTGCCGAACTTGCCCTTAAAGCAGCTGTTCTACCCTTGAGAAAACACTCTGGCCCGAGTCATTTTCTCATATAAAATTTGACTCCAATAATGAAAAAGGTGTTCTTTAAACCGAGATGACAAACATTACTTTGACAGGAATAATGATTAACAGCTTTGTAACAAGAACATCGAGCGTTGAACACTATTGTTGACTGTATTGAACCCAACTATTCATCTGCCATGAAGGTCAACTGAAAACATTTAATGGAACTGAGGCTCTTCCTCCTCTTCACTGAAGAGCTTTCTTTGACATTAAGTGTGACTGCAGGTGTAATCTGTCAAATAAGCCTCTCACAGTGAGTCATTGGTTGAGCCCAGACCTCTGAAAAAGCCTGTGATTAAATGGGAAGTGTGGCATAACTCTTGTTTAATGGTAGAAAAACAGTGTGTTGGCAAACAGCCTGGCTCGTGGAACATGAATTTGGTGTCCCCGCGGAGGCTGCTTGTTAAAGGTCAGCATGACTTTGAATTATTTTACTCCCAAGACTTTTTTTATTTTTTTATTTTATTTTATTTTTTTGTTAAGGCAGAGGAGGCTAATCCTTGTTTTTCTGTTTGTTTGAAAAGCCCCACAAGTCGCATTTGTCAAAACAGGCCACTGACTGTCATCAGATCTCGACAAAAACAGACATAAAAAGTCAATAATCGTGCTTTACATCACATATGTGCGACGCTGTCTTCCTCTGCAGATGTAAATCAGCCCAACGAAGTGATCAATAGAATATGCATGGAGGCTCAAACATGACCCGAGGGTAAAATAAAAGCTGAATTAACATGTATGCAATTTCAAAAATATTACAGCCGAGGGAGCAAAGTACCAGGTACCCACCAATTGATGAAATCCTGTAGAAGCGACAAGACAGAAGAGATGATTGTAAAGCAGAAGAATTGCACTGAATGAAAAGTAGATGCTGATTTTTTTAAAATATATTTTAGTTATTTATTTATTTTTGGCTGTGCCAGCAGATTTAACATAACCGTCTCCCTGCGCCTTGATGAATATCCCCCGGTGTCTGTTTGTATACACAATACCACCGAGTCAAATTCAATTCACTGACCACCTGACAACCATGCCTTTAAGAAAGAGCAGTGCAAAGCACATGACACAAAAATTGACATTGCCTCAGGTTCTTCTCTGCTCAACCAAAAAGAGGGACAACAACTCAGCGACTTCTTGGGGATAATCGACTTTTCCCTCAGAGGATGCAATGAATAATTCTCTTTTACCGGGAGAGAAGGAGAAAAAAACTGTCTCCAGGGTATTGAACTAAATCGTCTTTTCTCTCTTCATTAGAAAAAAAAATCTACAAAGTCTTATCAGCATTCTGCATTCTCTGCCATTGGAGCTCAGATAATTGATTATGTTTAGGAGGTTCACTATTGGATATGCTTTGCCTTTGTAGTGGAAAGAGATATAGCAGTAAATTAAGTTTACCTTTGCAGGACACAGTCAGACAGAGATTCTGACCTCGGAGGATGCTGGAAAATAGAAATCTTATTAAAAGGAAAACAAATCATTCAGAACTGTAATCCAAAAGCAAGGCTTTACTGCTGTACACACTCTTGTCTGAGACTGTTCTTTTGGTGAAACTGAAGTTTATCCAAAGTAGTGCATGCACAGTGTTTGGCAAGTTTTTGCTCAACATTTAGGCTTCTCTTTCTTCCAAGTGTGCATTTGCAACAAGAAGCAATTAAACATGCAAATCAGGCCACTGAGAAATTGCTCTCTGAGTTGCAGCCATGTCAGAATGTGCCACCATATGAAATAACAGGTGGGCTTCAGTCAGACTGAACTGCTCTGCCAAGCACAGGGCTAAATTAATCTTCATTTGTTCTGTTTGGATTCAATCTTTTTTTTTCTTCAGTCAAACAGGATTAAAACTGTAGTTCATGTTAAAGCTGTGTCTTTAAAACATATGAAGTATTTCTAAGGTTATGGTCTAAGAGGAAGAAAAAATACTAACCTTCCATCTGCTTTCTTGTGGCAGAGTAATTTGTAGCTGTGCAATCTGTGAAAGAGGTGCTGACAGAAAAATCCACCAGTTTTGACTTGAGCTTCATCTTCATCAACAAAATAAAGGAGGAAAAACATCACATCCCTGCCCAGACTGCAGCTTCTCATAGTTAAGTGTGATGATAAGTGGATAATATGTTGTTTTTTTTTTTCTTTTTTCTTTTTTTTTAGAAATTCATCCCAATCACCACAAATTTTCATTAGTGTAGAATCCACCTATAATGAGGATTTTTCAGAAAATTCAGGTCCTTCACCACCAAACCTCTTTTTATTTATTTATTTATTTATTTGTTTGTTTGTTTATTTATTTATTTATTTATTTATTTATTTGCTTTGAGGTATTTCTGCAGAAACCCAGAGGAGGCAAATTAAGATTTTTGTGTGTGTTTTACAGGTTTTTTCAACCACTTTCTCACAAAAAAGTTAAATTTGTTTCAGCTGCTTGAAATTTTTATGTATAATGTTAAAAAACTGCTCACTAATAACCCCTGAATACATTTACACTTTTTTTAAATAGGCAGCTTGCAGTTATTACACTGAATTCAAAGATTTCCATTTACTGTTCCAAGATGCCGTTTGTCACAATTTATTGCAGCTGTAAACCTGTTTTAAGCTGTTCCAATTCTCTTCATATGTACATACAGTATGACAACACCCTGGCTGGCTTGCCAGAAATGTTGAGTTATTTACTCCATAATTAAACAAAGGACTCAAAGAGAGACAGCTGAAGAAAATTTACTTGGAGAAACATAATTACCATTTCACTTAGTTTGGACAGTTGCACAATTTGGATCTCTTTCCATTTCTCTAATTATCTCTGTGGGAAAAAAGGACACAAGACTGCGCTCAAACAGATGTTATCTTTGCAGATTATTGTGGGGTGTTTTTTTATGACATTGACAGATATTGTGACTCCTAGCAGTTTTCTCTGGGTCACTGTGACCATAGCACTGATAATTTTGACATCTCAATGTCATGCTGTTTTTTTTTCAATTACTGATTCAAGTTGCTGCAACATTGTAACAATTCCAGTCAGGAAACAAATTGTTTAATCATGCATTTATGACAATATAACACAGAAGGTAGGGGTTGGGCAATCCTCATCTTTGAGGGCATAGCCTGCATGTTTTACTTGTTTCCCTGCTCCAGCTCACCAGTTTCAGTGATTGACTTACCTCTTGTTAATCACCAATTCATTCAAATCAGGTGTGTTGAAGCAGAGAAACAAGGGCTGTGTCCAAAACGGTGGGCTGGGTCCTCCAAAGGCCGAATTCGTCGGCCGCATACGTCACAGCGCCGCGACGAAGGACGTCCAAAACCAAAGACTCCTCCGATGCGGCCGACAAATACGTCCTTCCTTTGGCTCGAATCGAAGGACTGGTCTGATGGATCCTTCCCGGCCCAGCATATCCCATTCATTGAGCCCCGATCGGAGATTTTTTTATGCTAGTAATGGCGAATGAAGTGAGAGAAAAGAATACGTTTTAAATTAAAATATGGCAATATAAAAATTACAATTTTCTAGCGGTTGTAATTTTACTACTTTTATCATTTGTATAGACACGTTTTTAAATATTATTTTTGTCAGAAAAAAAATGCAAAATAAATATGCACCTATGGCAGGTCAATTAGTTCAAATGTTAGCTTTAAGTTAATTTCATTGTTTTGTGATATTAATAACACTAATTTATTTTTCAAATTTTAATCCAAGTTTGCTTCTGTTCAGCGTTGTCACGGTTGCTAGGTGACAGCATGTACGCCGGGGCAAGGACGGGAGGCTAGACCGTCCAAATTCACGGCCTCTTTTTTCTGGTCATCTCTGTCTACCAAGGACCCGGCCCACCTCGATCGGGTCGGGTGGGTCCTCCTGAGGACCCGGCCCACCGTTTTGGACACAGCCAAGTAAATCATGCAGGATAGTGGCCCTCGAGGACCTGGAATGATATTTTTTTTGTTAACAGGGTTAACTCAAATTACTTACTAGCAACATTTTAAACAAAGATAATGCACAACATATTAGAGCTCAGAACATTTCTTGGGGATCAGTCTCACACAGTAGCAAACTGTAGGTTAATATTTGTAAACTTGACAGAGTTTTAGATTTTTGTGTGTGTTTTTAGTGAGCTGTAGCAGCCATCTTGTTTGTGCTGACACCAAAGATCATGTTGTTAACATGAACATCCCATGTTTACGTTTTGCATGTTTCATTAAATCATGTCCAGTGTTTCAGAGTCAGACACATGGCAAAAAACATCACTGTAGGTGGCAGTCAATAATAAATACATGTTTCAATAAATAAAGCAGTGCCCACCCAATGGGCTCAAAATATCACAATGTTTGCTCCACTGTAAACAAATACAGCAGATTTTTCTCCTGGTGTATCTCAGGAAGACACAGGGACTAAAGAACGAGCGCTGACACAACAGGTGCTACCATCAGTGAGTGGATAAGTCAAAAGGAAAGAACTGCAATCTTCTTTTCCTGTTTCATCCTGTTGGCCCTAAAACAAGAGAAACCACTTATCTCCCACAAAATATCCGTACAACCACCCAAACAAGATAATTTGTCCAGTCTCTTTGATTACTGCTGAAGATGGACATTCTCGGCAGCACAGCTGCGGACTTATAGGTTGACTAAGAAATTGTGGTTCATTTGATAACATTTTGAGTGAGTTGAAACTCCTCTGAATTGATTCATTTCAAAAGGCTCCAATGAAAAGCTTCCAAACGCAGCTCCATTTCTCTACAGTTGGGCCCATCGTCTGTTCATGAATGATCCTTTTTATCACAGACCACAGAGGGACCTTGGGAGACGAAGGTGCCATTAAGAAAATAAATACGAGGCTGTACAGACACTTAGCTTGATCAAGACCAAGCATTAAATAATTACTGTAATTCACTTAGGTTTCTTTTAAGCTGTGTAACGATTTTCCCCGTTTGCCTCCTGCATAAAATTGATCCAATGAGGAGCACTAAACAAAGGACCTCTAAATTCATTGGGATTCTCACCACCCAAACAGAGTGCATCTATCTGTGCATGGATTGTGGAAAGCTTTTAAAGAAGTTAAAAGCACTGTAAAAAAGAAAAATTAAAAGAAAAAAATAAACTGAAAGCGTCCGCTGGCATTCAGGCAGAACTGTTGAAATGGTGAAGGTGACTGATGGAGAACTAAAGCCACGGAGTGAATTGGAATATCACCTTGTCCTTGTCTCACAGACAGAAAAATAAAAGAAGGAGAAAAGAAGGACATGATGTTGGAGCGAACACATTTTTCTCCCTGTTCTTTGTGTGGCTGCATCAATGCTAAGATCAGTGAGCTGTAAAATAGACCAAATGTGGGCAAGAAATGAAAGAAATAAAGGGGGACAAAAAGGACACTTAAAGTTGCCAAACCTGTGGTGGACATCACTGGACATGACACAAAGTTCATTCTAACAGTTTGGACCAGGAAAGCTCAGGGGCCAAATCCACAGCAAACCCAGCACCATTATCACTGAAACGTATAGCTGACGATCCCAATCTATCCTGCAGAGCTGTTGTCCAGAGGCATGGAAGAAATCATGAAGTGCACAGTAATCTCACTCTACACCATTCTTCTCATCTCCTACCTCTGGTTTGCTTCAAAGAACCTGCTCTTCCCTTTGAAGTGGAGGGGCAGTCCGCTCAGGAAGGAAGGTACGCTTCTTTCCATAGGCTAATGAATCAAACCCGTCTCCTAATTATCTCTCTGTATGAAGGGAAATCGCAAAACATCACTGTTCATCTGGCTTTTCTTTCCCCATCAGAGACGGCAAATGCGAGTGCCGAGATTCAGCAGGTGTTTGACTTCAGTCCATAAAAGCAATTTTACAGTCCACTCCATTAATGTGCAGAGGAGGAAGTAAACCCACAGAAGGCATTAACCCTGCACCAAGAGCGATGTTTGTGACTAACACAGAGACAAAACTAACGTGTAATCATCAAGCCAGAGATGATTTTCAAATGTTCTAATAATAAAGCAGTTTTAAAAACAGCCTATTTCGTCGCAGTGCACCGTCTTCCACTCACATCAGAACTTCGCATAACGACAGAAGTGCCTTTTGTGGGGGATGATGCTGAGAGAGCAATTAAAAGGCAAATATTCTGGATGAGCTTGACTAATACAGTTAATACACCTTTCTTAAAAGTGATGACGGCTTGGAAGCAACAAGCCTGTTGATGATCCTTCCTCTCACAGAACTCTACTGAATTGTCTTAAAGATGAAGCACTCACGGTGCCAACATTAAAAAATAAATATGGAAAAGATGTTTAAAGAAACTGCATCACTGAAACATTCCACAAGTTTTATTATTTTTCATGTGATATATATACCTTTAATAATTTTTTTGCCCACAATAACATATGCCAGATTGTGAAGTTTCCTGTTCAGTAATTTATAAGTATGCAAATTGTGAAACAATTTATAATTTATAATTATATATTTTTTATCATTTGTTAAAAATCTAAATTTGATTGACATTTAATTAGGTTTTATTTTACCTTTAATGTTTACTAACATGTAGCCATCTTATTGCACAAATGCATTTTTTTCATTGGTTTTGATTAGCATATTTCTGGTTCAGTTACAAGTTTCTTTAATGCCTTCCTTGCTTTCAAGACTAATTTCAGCCCAAGAGTGGGTATTTTACTTTATTAAAAACCTTAAAAAAACATTTCGCCATAAGCTACAAATGCAGCCATTAATGTGGGCTGTTTCTTTTCCAAATGACTTACTTTGAGAAAAAAAAAAAAAAAAAAAAAAAAAAAAAAAAAAAAAAACTGTCAAAATCTTTACTAAGTTGTTTTTGTCCACTTTTTTTGTTTAAGCAGTCAACTTTTTGACTATTAGTAAGTTGCATATGTTAGAAGAGTTGGTTAAATAAAAAAAAAACATTTATTTTTGATTCATTATTTTCAACCTGATTCAAAGACCATACTTCACTGCAAACAAAGTGATTGATCTGAACTTTTTTCTTGTTTTTATTTGGGGAAGGTGCAGTTAGACATGCGTTTACATAACAGCAGTCCATTTTGGTCTTGGCTCCGATTGGATTAGGCATTAACTTTTTAACTTGGTCTGAATGAAACTCTCTCTAAAATTAGGTCATTCAAAGAGCTATCTGCAACAGGTAGGACATTCACTCTTCATTATTTCACAGAACCACACTTTAAAAAAATCTAAACTTTCTCTTTAAATATGTCTATTGAAAAACTCACAACAGTAGCCACTCTGCAAACCTCGAAACGATTTTTATTTCTCTATAATTTGTCAGTAGCAGTGATATTGCCAGGAGTTTGCAATCTGTTTGATTTGATTTATTGATTTAACAGGAAAATATTACTAAAAATCAAGCCTGACTCAGCATAATTGCTGTTTTACAGCAGGTTCCTGTTCTGCAGCACATAAAACACTCAGAAATACAGCATCACAATCATATCATTATACACCATAAACACAAAGACAAACAAGCATACCAAATTTCAAGAAAGCAGCATTTGCAAAATAGGACGTCTAAATATGAGCACAACAAAAAGTGTCCAGCAGATGGCAGACAAGATTCTTCTTGAAGGGCTGTAGTTTTGAAATGGACTTTATGTTTTGAGGAATGTCATTCCATGCTTTAGTATAAACATAGAAGAATGACCTCTGGCCATAACAGTTTTTAAAAGTTGGTAATATCAGTTGTCCTTTTGTAAAAGATCTAACTGAATGACCACTTCCAGAATTTGATTTGGGCAGCAATGCACAGAGAGTTCCATAATTGGCACCTTGGAAGATCTGAAAATATAAATTAATACCACTATACAAAACATAATTCTGAAAGGTCAAGGCATCAGACAATGAAAGAACTGTACAGTGATGAGTCCAACCAGGAAGTTTTTTATTAATTTTGTAGGCCCTGTTGTAGAGCCTAACTATGGGTTCTAAGATTTCATTTGTTGTAAGAGACCAAACAGGTAAACAGTACAACATGGTTGAGAGTATAATGGCATGAAGATAGATATTTGAAACAGAAGATGTCAGATTGGATCTAATTTTTGAATAAACATATAATTTCTGTTTCAACTTAGTGGTTAAGACTTGTACATGATCACAATAAGTCAAATGAGAATCTAAAGTAATTCCAAGATATTTGTAGGTAGTGACAATATCAAGGGGTTTGTTTAAAAAAGTGAGTTGATTTGTTATATTGAAATGTCTCCTGGGTGAGGAAAAATACATGTACACAGTTTTTTAACATTAATTGACAAAAGATTATCTTGAAGCCAACCATGAAATGTCTGAAAATCTGTGACTGACTATTAATAGATTCAATATTGAAATCAGACAAAAAAGAACAGTATCATCAGCATACATTAAAATATTTGAATACTTCAATATTTTTGGAAGGCCATTTATGAATAATAGGAAAAGCAATGGGCCCAGTATGCTACCCTGCGGAACTCCCACGGAACAGGGCAGAGACCCGGACACAGAGCTTCCATGTTTCACAACCTGACACCTATCAGTCAAATAAGAGGAAAACATTTGTATTGCAGATGATGAAAGTTGAAAATAAATCAACTTTTGTAAGAGTGTATAATGATCAACTGTATCAAATGCTTTACGAAAATCAACATGTACAGGATGTATACAGTTTGTCAACAGTGCTCACAAAATGTTTTTTTTTTGGGAAAGATACAGCTTAACAATCAAAACGCTGCAATTCAAGCTTGTCTGAAAAGAGGGTTAAAAACATCTTCAGGAGAAACAATCATAGCATGTGTTACATCGATTATTCTTATTTATTTAATAGTATTTAGTTTTATTTAAAATCTTAGCTGATCCTGCTCACCATCAGGCCACAGGATGCTGGATATCAGCCTATAACTTTAGTGCATACAGAGGCACTGAGACATGCCATTCTATATTATTGTAGAAATAAATGTTTTTTGCTGGTAAGGATGAAATTTAATCTCTAGTATATGTGATAGTTTGGCCAAGTTACATGATTCATGACCTGACTGCATGTATAGAGAGGAAGCTGCACCTTAACGGCCTGTCATTCCTAAACAAGACTGAACAACTCTCTTCCTCTCCTCCTGCTTTCCCCCTCTTCTTTCTACTATTTTATTTTCAAGCTCAAATCCAGATACATGTTTTATGAGACGACCTGCTCAGTGCACATCTGGAGAAGGTGACCATAGTCTGAAATAATAACGATAAAACAATAAGAAAAGAAAACTATGGACAGAGATCAGCTTGTTTATGGCTGCAGCACATGACAGTTAATATACAGCAAACCCAAGGCTGCATTGCTTGGCAGGTTTTTGCAAAGGCTCCAGTTATGCAGCGTTCTACTGGGATGTGTTTGGACAACAGCACCGTACACCGTACACATGAGCTTATGAAAGGCTATACCAGACAGGTTTCATAAACTTTCCTCCGGCTGCTGGATAATGTAACTGTAATTTATACTGGCAAAGAAGGTCAGCATGTGCTGACACTGGGCAGCTTTGGACAAAAATCACAACACCTCACAGAGGTACAGTACATATGTCATGTCATGTGGATTGAACCATGTTTAGTATTACTGTTTGCATGTTATTCTCTGTTGGTACCCAAGTAATGCAGTCACTTTTACACAAAACTTGCAAGTTACTAAATATGTTTCTCTTCTGTTCCTGTTTGTAACATAATTTAAAAGCACTATTATTTTGGTTTTAACCAACTGACATGCAGTACAAAAGTCTGAATACATTCTAGCTTTCATTCCCTTTTTGCTAACTGAAATCAAACCAAAAAAAAGAGAAAGAAACACAATCTATGATAATTAAAAACATTTTGGGAGTATTCACTGTTTGAAGAACCTTGTTGTTTAATTTAGACAAGCTCTGGTTTGACGTGTTGATGATAAATTTGGAAATGTGCTGTATTTAACACATATTTGATAGAATTAGTGTTAGCACCATAAGTTGCGGAACAAATGTCACACCACAGCCTGATGCCTTCTAACCAGCCAAATTTGCACTGGGGACAAGTAATTATGGCTTGTGTTTTTACTTAAAAAGCAAAAACGATTAGAAGAAAACAGAAAATGTGAATCATTTATCTTCTTTTTGAACTAATTCATGGCAAAATAAAATTAACACAACACTGTGATGGCAGTTTTAAATGTGGAATGTGTTACCTTTTTATTTTTTTGGAAAACCAAAATGCACATTAGTTCAGTTTCAGTCTGCATAGACTTATTTGTTGCTCAGTGGCAGAAAGACAAAAGGCAGGTTAAAAGAGGCTTTAATTTCATTGAAATAAAAACTATTTTGTGAAGCAACAAGAAGCTGGTAAATGGTACTCAACATTTATAACAAGGAGAATCTAGCAGGTTTGATCTTTCAAGGAAAAGCACCGTGGAGATCAAATATTATTATTTAAATTTAAAAAGAAAATCTTAAGTGCAGATAATTTAAGCCCAATCAAGTAGGTATTGTGT
>NW_013952414.1:720019-728148 GCF_001266775.1 Austrofundulus limnaeus | reverse complement strand
ACTGAAGCATGTTTCTTCTGCTAAATTAAGTTTTTGAGAGCAGCCTTGTTCAGTCTGACTCACACACTTTCTGAGAGACATTACCAAACTCTGTCATTGAAAGGTTCTAAGAATTTTTTCTGTCTTGTCACAAAAAAGTGCAGGAAAATGACAGAAATTTTCCAAATCTGTCCATTAGTCCTCTGTATTTTATTCTTGTACCACATGAAATTACAGGTAAAAAAGCAACAGTCTTGAGACTGCTATATTAGCGGTTTTCTAAGCTTATCAGTTAACTTCAGCCACTTTTACCTGTTTACCCAATGTTGTCTTCTTTTCAGCCAGTATAATCTGAAATGGGCATCATCTATATGTCTGAAAAAGTTAACAAAATACTGAAAGTGCCTAAATAAGTGCATCGATGGTGCTGTGAGTTTAAAATGTAAATTCCCTTAAAAGAAAAAACAAGAAAATATTATTTCTCTTTATTTATTTTCCATAGAAACTATTGAGCCGGAATACAGGCTGCCCAGTTTATAACTGTACAGCTTAAGGAGCATACTGCAATTTAATTTAAATTGTCATTTAATCAATTCAGACAAAGAAGTCGTTGTTGTAATTGAACACATTATGAATAGCGCTTTTGATAATCGACATGCTAATAGTTAGTCAAGCCCTAATTTGAAAAATACAAAACAGTACAGTAACTGAGTGAATAAACACAGTGGGTGCTCATTGGCGTTCCAGTCATGTATGAAGAATAAAACCTTATATCATCAGAGGATTTTGTTGGTAGCGCAAGGATTTCTTTGTGATTTCCTTCTATTTGCAACTGAATTAAAGAGCATATTTTACTGAAACCCAGATTTCGTGACGCCTGTGTTTTTGGCCTTGTGGTGTTTGAAAGTCATCATATCTTTGTCAAAGGGATGATGAGGATGAGGAATGAGGATGTAGGATGCAGTTTCCTTTTCTAGTAAAATTTCTGGGCCGGGGTCTTGCAGTGCAAAAAGGTAAGCAAACATTTGTTCATGTTTCTGCAAAGCCCCACTTCAAAAATAAAGTTTTGCTTTAACTAGCCAAATCTGATCACATGAGGCTTCAACTTTGTCAACAAAACCATCGAAAAACCTTTTAAAATAAAACATTGTTTTAAGCATGTTTTTTCATTCAGACATGTTGTGTTGAATTTTTCAGCATCATACAACCTTATTGCATTTACTCTGAATGAGCAAAACTATGCATTTTCACATGACAGAACATATGTTTATACAGAAAATTGTGCATCTTCTTCCTACAAGAGCTGACAGACAATGGCGTAATCTCAGCATGGGACAGAAGATGTCTTTTGGCGTTTGACTGCTGACTAATAAGGCTTAATGCCAAACGAGCTTTATTAAGGATGAACCTACGATGAGATTTCAGCTTTCGGCACATGCGGCATTGTGGCAGATTGAAATGAATCACCCCCTCAAATCCTCTATCTCCCTCCCTCCAGAGTTGTTTTTCGCAGCAGCATCACTGCCAAGACATCAACCCACCCGAAACGCTGCACCTTTCTTCTGCTCTGAAATAAACTGGCGGAAAAACAAACTACTTCATGGATGTGTTTACTGTGCCCTAAAACAGATGCACATAAGCGCCTTCCTCCACAAAACTGAAATCTAATCCTGTTCGAGCGTGTCGTTTTGGGGGACCTGTGGAAGAGCAAAGGAGGCACCAAGCTACTCTTTTTTTAAAGCAGTATGAGGAGTGTAAGACACGTTAATCACAAGGGCACAAGGAAAGATAGGATTGGAGAGTTGAGTGGGTGGTTGAATGGGTGTACAGGCAGAAATTACCACCAGTTTGTCACTGTAGTTGTTTAAGCATGCTGGAGGCACATGAGGACTAAGTTTACACTGATTAATGTTGGTTCCCACAACATCAGGCTGAGGTTGACTAATCAGGTTACAGAGGCTGATAAAAAAAAAGAAAAACATGCAAATGAGAGCTGGTGTGCACACGTTTCTGCAAGGTATGTCTATGAAGATGCAAAACATTTTCTGACACTTTATTGTTTTGTGAAATGAGTGTTTGGAACTTGCAAATGTAAAGATTTGCTTCAGTTTTGTAATGCTGAGAGGATCCTGGGAGACCAAAGGAATAATACAATCCAATATGCTGAGCGTGTTGGAAGTATTCCCTGCTGATTTGATCAAGAAACAGTGTTTCCCAATTGGGGGGCAGGCTTGAATAGTATATGTGTATAAGGACTGAAGGATGAATATGTGCACCAAGGGAAATGAGTGTTTGTTTTTTTAAGATTTCTATTTGTTAAAATTAGCAACACCTTATAAAAGAACCCTCTTGATGCAACGCAGCATTCACTGCCTTCCAGCAATATTTTAATAAAAAGGAGCTGACTCTTTGCACAGAAACCCTCCAAATCTTAAGAATGACATTTTTTTAAAAGCAAATAGTGCTTTGATGCTAACACAATAATTAGTTTGCTTGAGAAAACATTCCATCTCAATATTCTGTGCAGAGTAAGAAGAAATACATACCTCTCAGCCTCAAAGTTTGTGGATATTTAGTCATCTTTTTTTCTATAAAGATCCAACAATTCTTTATGTGCAGCCAAGATTCTGCTGACCACACCGCCCGTGTACACCGACAACAATAATACTCTCATTTATGAGATAGCGTCAAACCCACAAGAAAAAGAGGAGTCGAACAACAAACAGAGGCAGACAAACATCATGAACCCCCTCTTTTATTTTATTTTAATTTTTTTTTTGAGGAAATACAGACTTAAATTTGTTGCTATACACAGCTGGATAATTTGTCACTCAGGGACCAGAAAAACACAAAAATAGCACTGAAATAAAAATCCACTTTAAGTTCTTTTCTTCTCCTTGTTAGTTGAAGAAACATTTGACAAAACAGTGCATTATCATCACATAGACTGCTGAAGCCTGTATCAAAATTAATCAATTACTTTTTTTAAGTACCAAAAGAATAATTGGTCAAATTCCTTTGGCTACCTTAAAACTTGTAGGACACAGATGAATTTATTTAAAATGGAGGGGAAAAAACTTTTTAAAACAAAGTGTAGAAATACCACCAAAAACTAAAAATAAAAACTAAAGCACACCCACTATTACTCCAATTTACACTATGTCTGCTCCACTCCGACATCCGCAGTAAAAAATGCATAAATCACTGAGAACATTTAGACTGCATCCACGGGGGGCGGTGGGGCATGTCCATCTGCCAAATTTAAATTCAATTGTATTTTTGCTGTATACGGCATACCCAAGTCAATCTACAAAGATCACATTACACCAATAGGAAAAAGAACGAGCACAACATCCATATTTTCAAAATAATTCACCAATGTTTTGTCAAAATCCTAGCTATAATAATAAATATATGGGTATATTTAGACATACATGCTGTCAAAATATATCTTTCTGCTTGGGAAGTAAATGGCACCACGCAGCATAAAAGCATATGGTGTATGCATATTATGTACACACATAATACAGACAAAACTGGGATTTTATTCTGAAATACAGATACAAAAAATATATACAACAGTGATCCAGTTTCAGTTGTTGTTTCCAGTCTGTTTTCCTTACAAAGAATTGTTTTGGTCTGACTTCCACATTTTTCACTGGATTTGTTGCACTATCTAGCATTTCTTGCGCATGTTTCTAAGAGCACCTCTGAGCTTTGCACCGGAGCAGAGCCGCACATATTGTAAATCTAGGGTTAAACCACATCCACAGCCTATTTCATACTAATTCCAGTTTAAATAGATATCCATCCAAAAAAGATAAACTGAGCAAAAATGTATGCAATACTTTATGTAAGCCCAGAAGATCTGCAAATGGCACAAAACAACCACTGCAGTTCTAAATTAGACCAACATGCTCATTAGGATGTGATTAGAGCTCTGGGATTTAAAGTTTCACTTCTGTTTACCAAGTAAACAAAATCTTTTTTTTTATTGTTATTCTAAATGGCCAAAAAAACTTATTTCTCTAAAAAGCAAGTGCTAAACAAAAACTGGATTTGACCTTTAGGTTTTCTTCAGTCTGGTAATAAAAACAGGTCTGTCAACATCCTGTTCAGGTTTTCTTGCTGCAGCACATTTATTCGGATATTCATCTCACATACTGTATAAACACATCTGCAGAATTAATTAACATTTTCTCCATTTAGCTGTCACAGTTGGCAAAAGCAAACGGTTTTAGTCATTTTAATGCAGTCCAGCTTTGATTTATAGGCTCACTATGGAGATGTCTTAGAGATATTACTGTATGTCATTGGTTCAATTATCTACACTTGCTGAAAACTTGCACTATAAAAGAGACAGCCCTTAAAAGAAACACAACACTTTGACTGCAATAGAAGCTCTAAGACATGCTGATTGCCCCTCGGTGACATTTCAAATCATTCAACCTTTTGTTGAACCTACGGAGCCTGAGGTGCTTTGCAAATCAAATTAAAGTTGTTTACATTTTTTCAAAGGCTGTTCATTATAGCAAAATATGCCATTTTCTGTACTCTTTATTCTTCTTCACAAAAACTGTCTGCTGACTGATTTCCTGGCGTTTCGCTTGAGGAAAAAATATAAAGATATTAAGTTTTTATCAACAAGTAATTACAACATCTTTCATGAAGGAGCTTTTACATCAAGTTCTGCTAATCTCTCCTTGGGAAAAAAAAAGCTTTCATAAGGAAACATTTTTTTTGACACAGATCACAGAGATATGGTGTGACCACTTTAAACGGTGTGCTAATGGGCTCTCAATCACTTTCACCACGGAGACCTGGTTGCTCCTGCTGGGTGTGGTGCAGCTGGTGAAGTAGAGCAGAACTGTCTTCCATATTTTCTTTTTTATTCCTTTAAGCATCAAACCAAAATTTAAGCTATGCATTGGGACAAACCTCTATGATATACTATGAAGAAATATTGTTTGAGAGAACATGTAAGAAAAGCTGAACAAATATGATGTTAAATAATTTGATGTTAGAAATGGATCGAGCTTGTAACGCGGTGGTAAATCTCAAAGTATGAAGGTTTTAGAGGCAGCATAGTGCAGTCACGGCCAGCGCAGACCGGACTAAAAACACGTCTTGATGCAAGATGAGAGAAACACGTGATCGTCAAAGGGCTCTTGGGGCATGAAACATTTAACTTTCAACTTATTCCCCACATCAAACCCCTTATTGCCAAAACCAGCTATTTCCTTGCACAAAGCACTTCTCCCAGATGCTCATGTGCTTTTTCACTGGCTCTATAAAACCGGGTTCAGTTCTGATGAAAAATTACAGATTCAGAAAGATTGTAGATTCAATAATAACAACAATAGTGTGAATCTATACAAGCTTATAAATTGTGTACCTTTGACTTTAAAAGGGACAGAAGGAGCAGTCAATCTCTGCTGCCTGGAAAACTACAGAGACTTTAAAACCTAAAATGATGTAAAGGGAAGGAGTTATGGATCTAATTCTTTGGTAACAAATGGTTCTCCAGAGGCTTTTTCAGACGATGCCCCAAAATGTTACTGACTCACTTGACCCATTTTCTGACCATCTCAGTCCATTCTGAAGACAAACGTAGGCAGAGTGAGGGACAGAGACACCTTCTTCTGTCGTGCCTCTTAACCTCAGAGTGACAAGGCAAAAGTGCTGACAGACACCTGTGGGGACCACCCAGCTGCAGGTTTCTTAAGTCAAAACACCATATTTAAACTTTCTTTTGCTTTCTTTTTTTACTGTTTTTGAGACATGCCAGCTCTTTGCTGCAGAGGAGGACATTAACACGTTACAAAATCTATTGTCACAAAGACTGGCTAAAAGTGTGCAGCAGCAACTGTAATAAGAATCAGGTTATTTTGAATCTAAAAACTTTTAAAAGTCGTACTCAGACAAATTTTATCTCTGCAATATAAAAAGATGCAAAGAGTCTTTCTGCGACTCAACAGCAGCTTGAGTGACAGCTACAGGTCCGAGCAGCCAAGTGTTTTTCCACGCCTCTTTTAATACTGCGCTGATTTATGTTCTCTAAATGTGTGTTTGAGCACAGTAAGAAAGCATCAATGAGGGAGTTGACTCCTGAGGGAGCGTTAACGCAACCATTTAGCAGTATGTCTTCTGAAGAGCTTTAATTCACAATAAACATTAATTAGTCCAAATACTGATAGAGACAGACAGGGGAAAGTTATGAGCACATGGTATTAATATTTTTTTCGTACTGTTTACTTTTTTTATTTTTGGTCAGAAACACCTATCAGTGTAAAATTTGGTAGGAATGTAGATGT
The DNA here is from genome assembly GCF_001266775.1 of Austrofundulus limnaeus. Lineage (NCBI taxonomy): Eukaryota > Metazoa > Chordata > Actinopteri > Cyprinodontiformes > Rivulidae > Austrofundulus > Austrofundulus limnaeus. The sequence continues at coordinate 721,855 of NW_013952414.1, read as the reverse complement.
GTTCAACCTACACTGTGCCAGCCACTAGTTTTATGATTTTTAGGAGGGGATTCCATCTGAAAACATTATGTCTGGTCATACAAAAATGCTGATAACTCAAAAACTATTCTAAGTTCTAAGCTTCAGATTTTATTTTATTTTATTTTATTTTATTTTATTTTATTTTATTATAGCTCTGATGGAGGACTATCAATCGGGCCTCCCATCGAGCACTCCCCCACACACCCCCTCCAAACCCCCACACAAAACAATAAATCCGTTCTGGTGACTTCTGAGTTCAAGTGTGTGGATGCTTTGCATATATGAGGGGTTCATTTATGCCACTATGCGGTATCCGAAATGTCTGAATGACCCACTGAAAAAAAAGTGTTTCATTTTTGCCTAACTGATGAGGTAACAGGTGCACACCATAGGGCATTATGATTACTGGTATGTAAATAACTGTATAATTCTTAACAACATTGCAAAGGGTCATATTAAAAAATGCTGTTCACAGAGGCATCTACAACAGGTAAGATATCTCTTCAAAACCATTAAATTAAAACTTCACTCTAAACTCTCTGAACTACACTAGCTAAGATTGAGCATATATTCTAATTACGCTTTATTTAATTCTGATTGTGTCAGTTTCAGTATTACAGACCAGTCTGTGTCTTGTTTTTTGGAATGCACTGGAAGTGGAAAAATAAATAGATGCTTTTTGAGCCATAGCTGTCTGATGACTGAATCTCAGCACACTGTGGTTAAATAATGATCACCAGATCATACATAAACAAGGCAATGTTTTTGCAGCGTGTTTTTTTTTTTCTGTTTGATTTGGAGACAGATTAACTGAGTGAATGTGAGTGCAAGTCCAGAGGGACATAAGATCAGGTATATTAACTGTTGTGGATTAGGGGGAAATAAATAAAAAAAAGAAAAGCACTGGACAAATGTTTCTGAAAAATTTAATTGCCTGTATGAAATGTTTTTTTAGCTAATTAAAAGCACAAATAAATCAATGATATTTTTCAATTTCAGATGCAAGCTGTGAGAATAATTCACAAAGTACAAAAAATGGACGCAACAAATCATTTGAAAAATATGTGAAAATATTGACATCCCTGGATCTATGCGCCACAGCAAAAACAAAATAGAAAGAACTATGATTCATAAATAGATGTTTTTTTCTATTTCCTATTTTTAGAACAAAGGGAATTTGAGAAATCTTTTTGTCAGTCTTATTATGCATTCCTCTGAATCACTCTGTCTTTGAAGGTAAATTACCTGATGAATTCAGTCGTACTCTCATTGGGATTTATGCTGCTTCTTTGTCAAAACTTATATTTGCACAGCCTCAAGCAACATTTCTAATAACGAGGACATAAGCAGCAAATGTTTAGTGTCTTATTAGCAGATGTAGAGCTGTGTTTTCATTGATTTCTCAAAAAAGACGAGGAATGTGTGGCATGAGGTGATGTGATTAGTTTTAATTTTCTTAATGCCAGTGATTTATTCTGCAAACCTTAATGCAGTCGTAATCATTTTAGTGCTTAGAGAAAAAATCTGTCTATACGAAAGTGTATTCTACTGCAGGTTAAGGCTTTGCCAAGGCCACAGGTGGAGTCAAATTGGATTTTCTTGAACTCCTCCTGCCTCAGGTTATATTCAAGACTATTTGAATAGACTTCAAGACTAAGCCCACATATATTCTGACATTCACTAAATGTTAAAAGCGTCTTTTCAACACATTAAAAGGGAATATATATAGATAGATAGATAGATAGATAGATAGATAGATAGATAGATAGATAGATAGATAGATAGATAGATAGATAGATAGATAGATAGATAGAT
>NW_013952414.1:707790-719343 GCF_001266775.1 Austrofundulus limnaeus | reverse complement strand
TAGGTAGGTAGGTAGGTAGGTAGATAGATAGATAGATAGATAGATAGATAGATAGATAGATAGATAGATAGATAGATAGATAGATAGATAGATATACTGTATACTCATTTCCATACCTCCATGTTTCTTGAGTGTACAAAAAGACCTAAAACTGTAAAATAATGGTCATCTGTTTTCTTCAAAAAGGGCATTTAAACATGTTCCATCTTAAAATGTTCCACACTCTGAAAACAAATATATTTTTTTCAATTTATTTATTTGCCGCTTCATTTTTCTCCTCAGGCTTATCTTTCAAAAAAAACTGTGTCATTATATCTGAGCGAGCGATCATCTCTCTTTAAACACATCTGAAGCAAGTCACGAGCTGTCTGAAAAATCCCCTCAAAGAGCGATCCAGATATTTGCTTTTAAGTGTGTTGCCTCATATCACTAAAACCCTTGTCATTTGCGCTATCTCTGTGATGCACAAAGAGTAGCAAATCAAGGCTTGTTGGTTAGGATAGAGCTAATTAGGTGCAGGATAGGATGTGACTTTCGCCCCTCAAACTGTGAATCATACAGCCTGTGAAAAAAAATTCTCCTGCGGTTTTAGCAAACCCTTCAAATAAGTTCCCTCTACAATGCTAAACTGCATCCTTCTTTAAGTAGGCTTTTTTTGTTTGTTTTTGCACTGAAAACAAACACGTAAAAAAGATAATAAATAAGGGAAGAACATGATTAATCCAACACCGTATACAAGCAGTTCCTCACGGTGAAGATAAACCAGGGTTTTGTTCAGTGGCAATTACAGTCACTGATTCCCTAATCCAATCTGCCACACCTATCATCCCCACAGGAACGTGTGATTGAATGAGACTGATCTTAACATCCCAGAATTGGTCTGAGGATAACATTAAGAGACAGACGGAATTGGCAGCTGAAATCCACAAACCAACTGTGGCCATTTCCAAGATGCTCGAAACAACCAGCCTGCCAGCTAGTTTATAAAAACTGTACACTGTTTGTGTTCTGCAATATTTAAGGCACAAGCTGTTCAAACTGATAGAAGCTACTCCTCTACCCCACGTTATGTTACTTTAATAAAACTGTCAACAGTGCGACTTTTAAGTATACTGCCAAATCTATAAGTTTTGTACAGCATTGTGTTTCTATTTTAACCTCGTGTTGTCAACGGTGTTCTTTTTTTTCCCGCCTCATAATGTAGCTTATCTGATGTGAGATTAAGAGAGCTTAAAGAAGCAATATCTGGGGATTAAACTGTTAGTGCACCTAATTAACACGTCTTGCCAGCACTCAGGTGCAGGAAAAACTCCCTTTGGAAGTGTTGCATTATACAAGTCGCTGGGGAAGGCTTCACCAGGCGAAGTGCAGCAGAGAACTCTGTACCACTTAATGTTTAAATTTAAATATTAGTGTGTATTTAACACTACTGAGCCCACAATGCGTTAGAGCTATCGGTGTGCAAAATGATCAAAGTGACATGGAAAAATGACTTTTAAATCTATAATCTCAACATGATTTTTGAGCCATTACCAAAGGACATATTACTACATCAGGTTATTTTATTTCGGACTAAAATTCTAAATGTTAAAAATTGCATGTGACACTTGAAAAGCTTTTTAAGTGTAAAGATTCCACTGGAAAAAAAATGTCTGAACCTATTAAAAACACTCTGTGTGCACACTGTTCCAGTGGATGACATGTTTTTCCATCACAATGAACGCTGTCACTTTAGGTTATTTTGAGTCAATCCCACATACATCATTCCGCTGTCACAAGTGGTGGCTTGTGGACCAAACTTACTGCAGAAAGAAGGGATTTTTCACTGAGTTTAAGTCACGCTTGCTAAAAACGGCATTGCTTAGTTGTCGGTTTTTAATCTACCATATTCTCTTTCCCATTGCAGCTCTGTGAAGAATCCATCCAACACACCGATAAAACAACAAAATGTGAGATTGAACGTGTATAAAAACCAAAATCAGATACACAAATACAAACCAGTAAAAGAGCACAATTTGATTTGTGCCTCACAAAGTCATTATTTATTGTATGTTATTGCCAAAAAGAGAGGCTAATACATAACAATACAAATGTTTTAAACCACAAATTGGATTTTGTTTACATCTATTTTACAATACTTTTCCTTTCTTTGGTTATTTTCTCCAGTTTCCTTTACCCCATACTGGACTCATGCAGGTTCCACAGAATGCCTGACCTGTCAGTGGCTGATGCTGTTTTCCTTCTATTGTTAGCAGTGGAGGATGCAGGATTTCTCTGAGTAAAGCGCCATCAAGGGGCCACTATATTTACAGAGGGGCCAAGTATTTGTTCAACCTTCTTTCACACAAATCCCCAGTTTTGGTAAAGTGTTTACGTTTAACCAGTTACACATGTTCAAACACCTGTAATGTAATAAAACTTTTTAGAAATGCCTGCACAACAAATTCTTCTTACCAGTTTTACATACATTTTTACTAGATAAAACACTTTCCAACACAGAGCATTTGAGAAAATCTAGTCATCATTTGTCAGTTGAAAGACTTTCTGCAGTATTGTTCCGATTTTCTTAAGAAGAGAAGAAGATGTCTGTAAGCTTGATTCATGCTGGACTTTCCCATTGGACGCATTAGCACCTCTAGTGTTTGAACATGGAACTGCATCTGCCATCATTGCTCCCAGATAAAAGACGTATGAATGACAGGGCAGGGGCTCTTCGGGGAGCCAATCAGATTTCAGCTGGGGCCAATGTCCCTGTGGCCCCGCCCCTTTTTGTTAGTGACTTTGAAATTCTTTTCCAGGACCTGAATCTGGTCACCAGCATCAAAAAGTCAAACATGTTTCCTTTAGAAATAAAACCATTACCAGAATGAGTGTGTAAATGTATAAGTTGTTACTGTTGAGTAGTCTTTTTTGTTTTGTTTTTTTGTTTGTTTGTTTGTTTGTTTGTTTGTTTGTTTGTTTGTTTGTTTGTTTGTTTGTTTGTTTTAGGCTACCCATTTCTTGCTAGTTCTGTTTGCACAGTTTCTTTACTTCCAATTTTATTTTCCCCTGCCTGCCTAGCTTTCCTTCTCCTTGCTTGTGATCATCTCACATGTTGCTTAATTATCCTCTCCTGTGCATACAGCCTTGGGGGTTTTTTTTGTGCTGTTCCACGTTATCCTTTGTGACCCTGTTTTTATATCCTCTGCTATTCTGCCATTTCGGAACTTGCAGTTTGACCTTTTATTTAAAAAGCAGCTTAATCTGCCCCTGCATGTCTCTGGCCATTTGGATTCTAAAGCCTTCACCAGCCTTCTGACTTTATCATTAGACTATGGAGACTATGTATGGGTTTTGTAAGAGTTTGTTGAGACACTGTGCAGTTTGAGTCATCCACAAACTACTGTCTGCTCTGGAGTTTTGTTTTCACTCCAGTTTGATCAACAATGGCACCAGAAATGGGACCTGTCAGACTATCCATTATCATTATCAGAAAAATCACATCTGTATTCATCATCAGATATGAGGCAAAATGTGAACCTGCTTATCATCCCTCATGGGCTGCGGGTCACTCTTGAAAAGTCAAAGACAGCTCCTGCATGCAGAGATAGAAGTCCTCGTGTACGTTCAGTGCCTTTCTTTGAACTTTAAATATATTCTCTGGAGAAATAATCATCTCTGCCTTTGAAATGCCATTTGCCAGATCAAAATGTCCTATCAGCTTCAGCTTTTTCATTATGTTCGGTTGTTTTGAAGTTCACCTGACTGAACTTTGCGTATCTCATGTTTGTTTGATCCACTTGGTCACTTTAGAGGATCATCTCAAAGCGCGTAGCAGTGTCTTTCTACGTAGTCTACGTCACATCTATTTATGTTCAAAACGTGTCACAGATCAGTGAGGAAACCCACAGCTACTTTGGGCGAGAAAATTTGTTATTAAAAAAGATAACTGTAAATTGTTGGCTTCCCTTTATTTATAAATGATTTTCATCCATCTTTGAGTGCCCGTCAAAAAAAAAAAAAAAGGCAGGGAAACAAATTAGAGGTAACCTTAGTGGGAGGGGGAGGGGGGAGGGTACGCATCTGCTGCAATCTTCCTCTCGTCAGTTTGAGAAAAGAGGCCACTTTGCATTCTGTGGTGTGTGTCTCCTCTGAGCAAAACATAAAGTCAAACAGCCACAGAATTATTTCACTACTCTGACCTCTACTGGGACGGTACCTTCTTAACGCACACAATTACTGTCTTATTGACTTGCAAAACAATGTTCACGCAGTATCTTTCTGTGACTGAGCAAGGAGAAGGAGGAAAAAGAAAACTGAATGAAAAGTGGGATGGGTGTTAAATGCATCAGTTAAGTTTTCTTCTCGGACTGTCTTGTTGAAATTTTCATTAAACATTAGAACTTTTTTTTTGCAAAATCATATTTTAAATCATGCTTTTAAAGCAAAAAGCAGGCTGTAAAATCTGTTGTCATAGTTTTATCTATTTAAGCAGATTAGAGTAAATCCATGTTAATATAATAATATGTTAATAGTACTTTAGTTGAAAAAAACACCACAGAGTAATTTAGAATTAGGTTTTTTTCTAACTAATTTGAACAAACATTATGACTATTATCTGTTATATATACCAAACCTGTCAGTTTTAGTTATTAGACAATAACTAAATCTGCTAGCATCATTACTTTACAGCACGGCTATACTCTGTTAAAACAATAGCCTAAAAGGAACTGATTACAGTATGTAGCTTATAGCTTCTCTTTTCAACTCTACATAAAACATCTCTACAGAAACGAGTTAGTGGCTGGAGTAACACAAGTTGTTTCAATCTACTGAGGAAAAAATACTTTTTGTTCAAAGCACAAAAATAGCAAGAGTCATGTTTTTGTTTGAGTCATGTTCTACTTCCAGTGTGCAGCACTAGTTTGCAAAATGGGAATATTGCAAAATGATCTGTAAGCTGTTTAAGCATGGAGAAATATAAAAGTTAGGAAATGTAAAACATATTAAAAAGAAATACAGAAATAATTACACCAATTAACAAAATTGTGTAAATATTCTTTAAATAAGTAATCATAAAACATTAAAAAGCTATGAATTGTAATTTCTTAAATGTTGTTTCAGCTATTATTTATTGAGCCATTAATAGTTTATATTTATTTTTTGACAGCTTTGGTCTTCCATACACACATCATGCAGCATCTAAAAAAGTGCAAAGTGTAGATTAGAATGGGCAGTTTGATTAGGTAAGGATTTTTCTGTCAGTTGGGGGAGGAAAGGTATGGGGCTGTGAGGACGCTGGCACATCCCTTCTTTCTCTTATCCCTGCACTGATTAATGGTAGAGTCTCACAGTCCTCTGACAGATTGCTGAGACCCAGAGAAACCTCCAGAGATGAGGCTCCCTGCCAATTACCTTCCTCAATAATGCCTGCTCAATGCCTGAATGACAGGGATCCACCCCCGAGGATCTAACTGAGCTGCTATTAAAACCAAAAGGTGCAGGCTTCATGATTTGTGTGACTGCATAAGGACACATCTGTAGGTGGGGGGAATAAAACTGTAATATTATTGCAACACTGTTGCTACCCAGCAGAGCTTCTGCTCTGTGATTATGTATGAGTGAGAGTGAAGAGGCCACTGCTCAGCAAATCTATGAGGGAACATTTTAGAGAACTTTCTTTTGGCGTCCATGAACGGAAGAATAAAGCTTAGTGTGTTTGTGTTTTACATTATAATATTATATGACAAATTGTTATTTGCTTTACTTGTAAAATGCCTATGTAAGGAAATAAAAAGGACTAAACCAAAAAAGTGCATGAGTGATCTTATTTATGCAGAATGAACTGGTTGGTATGTCCAAATGTTCAAACTGGTATTTTGGATCCCAGAAGATAATCTGGGGTGGGAAGTGGCATAAAGCTGGTGAAGTTATAAAGAAAGAAAAAAAAAGTTGACATGGGCAGAAGTCTGAACAAACTTTTTGATTACATGTCTGGGGACCAAGGTGATAGCCTTCAAGGGCAGAGTACAAGGACTTCCAGCAGTGTCCTCTTTGGAAAACTTCCTCAGAGATAGTGCAGATAAATGAGGCTGAAAAGAGAGATTAGGAGCTTGCAGGAGAATCTGCTTCTCCCTGCTGATTTGGACATTCATTTTAATGGAGCACTTAACACTGACACGGAAGCTAGACTTGGAAGCTCACTGAGTTCCTCGTAGTGCAGTCACACTACTCCCCAAGCAAGGATGTGGTCACCAATGTGGACATCAAAAATGTATAGCCTTTGCTGCCTTCCACTCAGTGTGCTCATCAGTCTTATGACTTATTGTCAGCATAGTTCTACTCAAACTGAAGTTGACTGCAGGAAAAACAGGGTTGTAAAAAAGCATTCCCAAATATTACAATTATATTGTAAGCCATAAAAAAACAAAAGTATTCAATTTTTCAATTGAAAGAAAATAAAATGTATTGTGACATTTTGCTTTACATTTGTGCACAAAAGCTAAAGAATGATATCAGTAATTTACAAGACTAATCTGCAATCTTATAAATGAGCAACATTTTGTTTTTTGATATCGAAGGACTTGATACTTGATTGTACAGCTCGTAGGCCATTTCTGGAAGAAAACTGAAATCTCACTAATTGCTTTGCTGTAAAGTGCTCTACATCCTTCCGCTCTGAAAGTGGGACCATCCAATCCTGTTGGGTTGATACATGCTCTGAAAATCAATTTCTAACACACTGAGCATGCAATGTCAGGCAATCTTATAAGACACCTCAGCAAAAAGTAAAAAACAAAATTGAAAATGACAAAAACGTGCTGCCTTATTGGCTCAACACACGGGAGGGGATGTCGCTCTCTCTACATTCATTTCCTACGGAACTTGTGTGATGAGGTGACAATCGCTCGCCTTCCTCCAGCCAAGTGACCGGCGAAGCTCGTTGATTTGAAATGCTGCACTCGTACACATAGACGTGCACACACAGGCTTGCAAGGTGCCATATGAAAGTAGAAAAATGTTTAACTTTTGTCACTGTTGCAACGTGCTACAACCAGTCAGCGGAGGGTATGCTGCATATTGCAGTTAGCTTTCAACATTATTGACAAACTTCCCAATTTTATATGACAGATTACAGATGATAGAAATCCATCCAAGCCATGGTCAAAGTGACAGAAATCAGTCTTGGCGATGGAGAACTTTAAGCCCTGTAAAATACATTTAAAATAAGGCAGCTGTAAGGGAATTTGTTGGCGCAAGGGTGAAGTTGTTTGGTAAGTTTTTCCTCATAAAATTATATCTTGGAGTGCGTTTGTTTTTCAATATCATTAGTATCACAAAAAAAAAAAAGTTTAGTTTACGTCTGTAATGCACACCATTTTATTTTAGGTTTTTTTTAACTAACCACCAATAAATTTTACAAGAAGCAGTAGAAGAACGAATCAAATTTTTTGAAGACAAGTGACCGGACAGCGTGATTTGCTACTTTCACTACGTGTTGGGTTTCACCCTGGTTATGATGACAGCCATAAATCTCTGTTGTTTGTCACTTCCCGTGTGTTAAGCCCCTCATTGATGGAGGTTTTTTTGGTTTAACTTGTGCTTTAGCTGAGTTTTCATACACCAAATGTCAGTGCATATAATGCCGGTAACATGAAGCCATAAAGCTATGACTGACAACACTTGTCAAAAAAAGCAAAACTAAAGACACAAATTACATATGACATATAAAAAACATTGCGAGCTCTTACAACACTTTCATTTTAAAATATTACATCATTAGTATAGTTTTTTAAATGTGCACAAAGCACAAAATTCAACCACTGTACAGCTGTTTTAGAAATCACATCAGCTATTTGATGCACCTGGTCGATCTTTATATAGAAGATGAGAGGTAGGCAATTTTACTGCAGATACTTGGCTTCGTAGATCAGGCATGAAAAGCTGCTTCTGGCTCCAATAAGGTATCAGCTAAAACCTAAGGACATTGTTCCATTTTGAGACGGTAGTTGGGCTGTTTGCTTGTAAATTAAATCATAAAACACACTTCACAGGTCCCCAGGGACTAGAAAATGGTTATGTTAGGATAACAAAATGAGTTTAAAAGAAGAGAAGTGGAAAATTAGAAAATAAACGTTTTTTTTAGTATTTTATTTTTATTGGTGTAAATGTGTGTCTAAAGACTCACAACAATTTGACAAAACGCTACTTGTTTCTTTTTGTGCAAGACCCCAAAGTGCAGCTCAGTGCAATCCATTTAGGTTTTCAGGTGGTCGAGGCCTCAAAGCCAAAAAGCTTTACCTTTAAATGGCAAACAGATCCATCAGTGTAGCACTGATACACCCTTTTAAATTCAATATAAGTAGCTAACGCACCATTCACCTTTGTAAGGTGCTCATTAGAGTCACTTCTGCAAATTCGTAAATGTCTCGAGTATAAAAAATACCTTGACAACAGTTGGAGGAGAAAATGCAGTATTTTTAAAGTCATCCCTAAATCTGAGGAATGCAAAGCAGTGAACAGATGCTCCAGGTGTTTAGCACTCACAGTCTGCATGATTGATGTAGTTATTGCTACTTTTAGTTTTAATTATAGGCTATGTGAAGCCCCCGTTTTTACGGAGGTCACATTCTTAGAGTCCCCACGAAATGAGAAATTTGCAAGTACTGGACGCGGTCCAAAAATAGCCTATTAAACATTTGTGTGGCATCTTAATGTGATAAGAACCCAACAAAAAAAAGATGAGAGCAAAATAGGTAGCAGCACCATGCCACATGCTAAAAATCTGCAGAAGAATGAAACTTTGTGGTTCTTCGCTGTGTGCCTACACGTTTTGCTTAATTCATAAAGCTGCCTGAAAATTAGAAAACTGTTAAGTTTAAGACCAAAAGAGCAGTGATGATTCTCTCGTGTTTTCATGCCACCTCGTGCACTCTGTGCACTTCAGATTTTTCTTTCTCCTCGTCTCTGTGCTGACATGTCTGTTTTTCGGCACTGCTCCCGATGAACAGAAACATTCCTATTTGCATATTTTCCTGTTGTCTGACAACAAAACAGGTTGGATAAAGTGACACACACAGCTGTCACCTGAGAACCATAACCTACCCTTTGCTCTAACGTCTTGATTATGCAACAGTGTTGTTACTTTTACACATTCTTGAAAACCAATGGCTGTGCTTGGACTGCTGCTATAATTACATCTACAGTAAAATGGTTGCTGACAGAAAGCATTATAAGCGACAAAACAGCTCAAATACCTTGAGTTGTTTTATTTCTTTTGGCTGTTTGTCTTTTGGTTTTCTTCTTTTTTGTCCATGTGCATCAATGCTGGCAGATTTCAAATCAGTATATCATTTTCCAAAAGCTAAAGTGCAGCTTTATGATTTGTTAATATGATGTTATTGTGTATTACTGTCTGTATCTTTGATCATTTAAAAAGTTGAAACTGCACATCATTACATCTTTTATTTACAATGATGCAAAGCTATCTCAAAAATATTTGGAAAATTAGGTTTTGGTAATGTGTTTTTTAATATGTTTTTTGTCTTTGGGTGTTTGACCATACAAAGCCCCAAACAGAACTCAGAATCTCAGGAGGAAGCTAATTTTAAGCCATTACAGGCAGAGCCAATTAGAACAAGTCAAGTACCGTAACATACCCCCTCTTGTCAAATTATTTTTCTCATTTCCCTCGTTCGTTCTTAACAAAAACATGGCCCTCAGACTGTTACACAATTCGTGTCTGCTGTGAGCATTCATGATGCTTCCTGTGTGAGGCTGGAGAAATTATAGATTTCTTCAACTCACTGTTAAAGTGCAAAAATAAACTAAGCAAAAGAAGAAGAAAGAAATATTAAAATGAAACTGTATGTATTATGTCAGAAAAGGGTTCATTTTTTTCTTAGGTGCTTTTTCGGTTGGCAAACAGGAAGGAACTGGAACTGAACAACTCACTGAGGGTAGATGAATGAATGGCACACGGAAAAAAAAAACAGGTAACTAAATCCATGAGTCACAGAAATTTAACCACAAGATGACTGAAGCAAAACACAAAACAAAATGTAAACTGAAGTACAAAGCATGAAAACATATGAATTATAAAAAAGAGAAAATAAAAAAGGAGACTAACATCAGAATCTAGCACAACTCAATAACCAAAACACAAGGATGTATGGCAAGACAAAAAACCAAAACGATTTTCTGTGTTGTTAAAACAACCGAGCCCAAAGGTTTCATAAATATTCGCACAAACACTATTTTATAAATCTAACAAGGTTGAGTCAGGGCCTATGGACAGGTTCAGTTGACCAGACTCTGCCTTGCTAAATTTTTCTACCTGGATTTTTAGAACACCATCTTATAAACTTTCACATTATCATAAACTTTACTTATATAAATATTTGACCAAAAATGGCTGATATTAGAGCTGAAAGTTTCCCAGGCTGCAGAAGTACAGCTAGCTGTTGCCACAGTTTGCACTCACAAATAACCATAGAGTTATATTTAAATGAATGTGTAATGCAAACTTGACAGCAATAAAAAAACTATGACAATTTGGAAAATGGAGTTGTTTTAAGTTTAGGGCAATCCACTTTGGTCTTAGTCCCACTTGGACTAGCTTTTAGCTAATCAGTTTCAATAGGAAACAGCTTTATTTTTCTAAACTGAGGTTTAAAAGTGTTTTGACAAAATGTAAGTTATTATTTGGTTCTAATCTTTCCATAGAACCTGACTTAAAAGAGCTGAACTTTCACTTTAAACAACCAAAATACTCTATAATTTAAATTCAAGTCTGCATATGCCTTTTTTCTTGGCTAAAAGAAAAAAGAAAGAGAAGAGTTGTTGTCTATATTTATTTCCACAAAAATACAAAGACCACTTTGTAGAGAGAATATTAATGTGTATTTCAGAGTAATGTGACAACTATGCATCTTGGCCTATGGGGCTCAGCTTAGCACGAAGAGAAGGATGTGAAAAGAGAAAATATTTAATTGTGTTTTGCTTCCGAGGGCTGGAAGGGGAAACGAAAACTACCATTATCTATGATGTGGTAGCAAGAAAAAAGTGGACACCACACAATGATGCACTGCCAGGATTCAAAGTGGTGCAATATACAAGAAAAAATGCGAGCTAAACTACAAAAGCAGAGAAACATTTTGCGTATGATTAGCTCCCATGCTTAGTGAAATGAAAGACATCTAAAGCCATTTGGCAGAATAAAAATGACTTACTCCTAGTAATATATCATAGAAATATAAAACTACTTGAGATGTCTAAATAATAATTCAACACATGTCAGCCTTTAAATGGTTCAAGCCTTTACAGATGAGGCAATTAGTTAGTGCATGTAACTGCTTAAATTGAATCACAGTTCATGTATAAATCATAAATGACTGCAACTCTGCTAAATCATCTCAAATCCACAAAGTGAGACAATCGTGGCTGTGTATTAACTGACATAAACCTTATCTTTGTCCTTTGTCCAATTGAAACTCTCTGTCACCACACACACTAAGACACTTCTCAGTAAAACTTTTTGTCCTGACGGAAAAATTAATTAGAATATATATATAC
>NW_013952414.1:699880-707500 GCF_001266775.1 Austrofundulus limnaeus | reverse complement strand
ATATATATATATGGATTAGCTTATTTGCTTGACTTGCCAGTAAATTGAATACTCTGCTTTATCTGAACTCAATCCATTGACCTCTAGTCCTTATCTAATAGGAAAAAAGCAAAGGTAGCCTCTGAATTCCCTTTAAAGCTGGCTGCAGAAGCTGACTGAGTCGTCAATACATTTGTTTCAAGCATAACAGTGAAGTTGAGTCGAGTGTGAAGCACAACATAACTAGATTTATAGCATAAAACAACACTGTAGCACAGATTAAACTATCACTCTTAAATGATGCTAATATTTATGCAGTTATTTTTGACATGTGAAGTCCCCGGAAAGGAAATGTACAGATATGCACCTGCTGTAATCCCTGCAGGTGTGACCAAATTGCTCTGCCTTTACTGATTTCACCCACGTCATTCAGGATTCTGAGTGAATCATTGAGAGCAAACATTCCTTTTCTAAAAACGGAGGATTTTGCAGCCTGCAAATGGGGGAAGAATGCATGAAATGGTATTACAACTGCAGTGAGTGAGATTTGTTTACCTTCATGTGGTCTTATATGCAACATCAGTTATACAGAGGTAAATTAAAAAAATCATTTATATGGCTTTATTAAATTTGTTGTTTTTCTATGTTCTAATTATGGTGATGTGTGTTTGTGCAGAATCAGTAAAAAACTGATATTTTTATATGTTTTTATATGGCAGCACGACGGCTCAGTGGTTACACCGACGCCTCACAGCAAGAAGGTCCTGGGTTCGATACCTGGTTTGGACCTGGGGTCTTTCTGTGTGGAGTTCGCATGTTCTCCTCGTGCTTGCGTGGGTGTTCTCCAGGTACTCCGGTTTCCCCCACAACACAAAAACATGTACTATAGGTTGCCTTCAGGCCAAGGCCTCCCTTGAAAAAAGAATCTGCAATCTCAATGGGACTTGCCTGGCTAAATAACAGTAAAGAAAAATAAATAAAGAAATGTGCTTGGAAAACAATGTGGACATTGCTACAGAGGGGCTGAAAATGTGTAAATATAGATGCTCCACACAATTTCAACATGGTTGAATTCAGTGGAAAACATAAAAATGTCTGATTCAGTGTTGTTTGATATCAGAATTTGGAGCTTTTATCTTAATTATACGGGAATACAATGAAACTGGAGAGGTACTCAGTGATGTATTTGACATCTACCCATCATCTTTACCCACTTATCCTTTCTGGTGACTGTGTTTAGCAGCCATCGTGCAAGTGGCAGAGTACACTCTGGACACATAGCAAGTCAATCACAGGGTCTCATAGAGACAAACAAGCGTTCACATTCTCATTCACACCTGGGGTCAATTTAAAGTTACCAATTAACCTGACATGCATGCTAGGTCACGTGCACAGGGAGAACATATGCAAACTCCACCCAGGAAGACCCCGGACCGGGATGTCACCTGATGACCTTCCTGCTGAAAGGCGATAGCTTTAATAACTGCACCACCGTGCTGCTCTATTTGACATACAGACAGCACAAAAACACAAAGCATAAAATGACAAGACATTCATTAAGATAAGGAAAAGATGAGAATGAGTATATTCATATACCTATGTATTCATTATACTCAATTGTCTGTGTGTCTTTATTTCAAGCATAGTAATGTGCAAAACACAAAGGTAGATCAGCAGTAAACACTACTTTTTTCAACTAAATATTAAAACAGCTGAAATATCTTCTCCTAGTTTTGACTGATAAAAAAATGGTTTTGCATTGAATAATGTCCCTGATATGAAAACATTCTCAACGTCAAACTATTGAGCTTGGAGCACATTTTTAAAATAGAAAGTGAATTTAGAAAGCAGTAAGCCTCACATTAACTGAGAGTTGAAGAATATGAAAAGTCTACTATCAATCAATGTTTCAGTGAGTCAAGCTATGGTAATGTTTAAGGCATTGGCTGTCAAAAGAGCAAACTGTAAAATCAACTCCACCCCGTAACTTATTGACCAACTGCAGCCATCTTTTCAATGATAGATACTAAGTTTCAGTTTTAAAACTGAGACAACTACAAAAGTAGAATGTGAGGGCAAATAATATATTCCCAACCCAAAACAAACACAAACTGAGTGCTTGCAGCAGTGCAACTTATAAATCTGATATAAAGTTTTTTTCACAAGGAATTCATTTGAGCACACAGTCAAGTAGCAACAACTATATTTGACAACTCTTTCCCCTAATGTTCAAAATGAAAAAAGTATTTTTAAAATCAAATGTATTTCAGCAGGACCCTTTTTCAATTCACAGTAATGAACTAAATTTTCTCAATGAAAAATATTACCAATAGCACACCACATTATTGGTATTTTTCCTAAAATGTACAGTGTATTTACTCTGCAGACCCCCTGCCTGAAAGTTATTTTCCAAATAAAATAAATAAAAAGTCTAGCTATTGCCCGTGGGTACTTGAACAGTTTTTTTTAAAGGCACAAGAAATAGAAAATAAGACACATATTCAGTTGCTGCCAACCTTTTCTCTGACCGATCATTTCAGAGGCAAAAACACAACTGATTTCTATTTATGTTTTAATAAAGTTTGAAAAATCAAACAAACATATTCTGTTTTAATGCTAACATCTGAGTCAAAGTAAATCTGTGGCCGATGTTAGTTAATTATTTTTTACACCCCAAAAGTTATTAGGTTATTACCAAAGAATGTGTGATTAGGATGTGACCTAAATGTGACTGGATCTGTTGTATAATAAAAAATAACTTTGAGGGTCTTGTTTCCTGGAGATCCACACCTCACCAAAGTTGTTTTTCTTATGTGCTACAGGAAACTTGAACTTCTTACTTCAAGATTTCTGACCCAAAAGTGTCAAATATGCTGAATAACCAGCTCTTTTTGAGTGACATTCACATTATGATAGTTCCCATTTCTTTGTCAAAATCCTATAAAGTTGTACTTTCACCTGAGGGTTTAGAGTTAAAATTAGAATTCATCATCATGGTCATCCATAGTCCAAAGTCTTGTACCACAAAGCAGGTTCAACACACTCCAATTTTCGTTAAGTCTTTAGTGGTTTTACAAAGCAGATTATTCCATTTGTAACTCAACACTACGGTACCCATATGGTAACAATGGATGAAAAAATATCTCATGGCTATGCATTTTGAGATCATTTCAAGCAGCGTGATACAGACATTGCTGGAGTCAGGTTTTGAATGTTTTGTTTTGAACTGTTCATACAGTAGCCTACTTCACACTTATTATTTATTATAATTATTTGGTGTAGGTTATTCTAATATAAACAATTCATCTTTCATAGTAGGCTATTTATCAAATGACAATGAACGCCCTAGGTGTGTGTCATGAAACAAATCATTTACAGTGTTCCTGAACACAACATAACTCTGACACACAACACAATGTGTTAGAGAATCCTGTTATGAGTGTTGAGCTTCATAAAAAGATATAGTGTCTTATCAAGTCCACTCGAAACATTCATCCATTCACACACTGATGATGGCAAACTACATTGTAGCCACAGCTGCCCTGGGGCACACTAACAGAGGAGGGGCTGCCATGGAGGTGCACCATCATCTCTGACCACCATCAGTAGGCAAGACAGGTGAAGTGTTTTGCCCAAGGACACAACGACTGAGATGGCTGGAATGGGGAATTGAACCAGCAAACTACCAGTTACAGAATAACTCCCCTAACCACTACACCACAGCCGCAGAAAATAAAGGATTTCAAACAAATACATCTCCAGTTGGCATGTGTGTCCTACAGCTGCAACATTTTATGCTAAGAATTAATTCATAAAAATCTACAGTAAGTGACTGATGTTATTCATTACTATATTAAAATAAAATGAAATTATTGCAAACTTGTTCATGTAAACAATCAACCATCTTTGCATGGAAATGACTGCAAAATTATTTTATTAGTTTTGCTTATTTTTAACTATTTTCATCCAATGTGACTGGACGAGCTCCGTACAACACAGGTTGAATGACTGAATAATGTTCATGTAAAACAGATGGAGGTGCCACCACATTGAGCTTTTGAAGTTTTTGCCCAAAACCTGCAGAATGGTTTATCAATTTGTATATGGACTGCTGAGACTGTCGAGACTTTTGAATCTGTGTTTGAGACCTGTACTCGTTTGCTTTTGATTCTGAGTTTGAGATTCTATTAGAGGTGGATGTTTCTGTGTTGCATTTATGTATTTTAAATAGATTTTACTTATTTCTTTGTTTATTTGTTCTCATTTATTTGGTGGAATTGTGAAGCATTTTGGTCAACTTTTGTTGCTTTTATGTGCTGTATTAATAAATTGACATTGACATCAGCTGACCAATCATAATCATGGATCGGGGCAAAAAAAAACTGAAAAGTAAAAAAAACTGTAAATATACTAAATGAATATTTTTATCAATGTCACATTCACATTAATAAAGCACTACTAGATTCCATGATTATGTATTTTAAAGAACATATGTGCCGCAGGTGCTTGTTAGTATTATAGAGTTGTTAATCCTTATTATTTAAATGCAGTCCCTCAAGAACAATTACACTAAACAAGATAAATACACTTCTGTTTATAGGCTTATTTCAAAAGGAATTTCAGATTATTATTATAATTTTAAAATGTTACCTAATATTTTTTTTATTCCCTTGTGGATTTTAAAACAGTTTTTAGGATTTCAATGGAAATTAGGGATTAGGCTCTGAAAGGGAAAGGAAGCTACTCACCACTGACCCAGGTGAATGAATGCATAATAAAATTCTGATTCAGACCAAAAGCACAAACTCTGATCCTCCTGAAAACCTAGGTCTCGGTTTGATTGAAGAAAAACTCTGGTGCGGTTTGGTTGCATGTGTGAACGCTAAGTGGATCGAAGACCGCTCCAAAAGCAGGAAGCAGAATACAACGCATGGCTTATCTGAGGTTTTCGTGTTGATTCTTTCAGTGGGTCTTGGTGCAGCGCCAACCACAGGCAAGGGGGTGAGCTGAAACTGAAAATGTAAACAAATCTGGCACTTTTGGTCCCCAATCAAACCGAGTCTACCGGACTTTCAGGTGTGAATATGACTCTAGAATCACAGGCACAGTGGGTTTAATAGAAAAAAAGTACTAAAAGTATTAAAGTGACAAACCTCATTGAGTGGTGAGGGTAATAGAGGCCAGTTGGTGTTAAATAGTTCAGCCAGGCTAATAAGCTCTGAGGTTTTTTATTGATTGCAAAGCTTGTGCTGACTGGTGAACTGAACATTTCCCAGCAGACTGTTGTTCCAACTGCTGTCTTCTGTAGTACTGTAATGTGTGTGGTGGATGTTTTGTAAGTGTGGGCAGCCGCCGTGGAAAATAAGATTGACACACACTGAGAGAAACTCATTTACAGCCATCTTTGGTTTATTTTATGTGTGNGGGCAAAACAAAGAAAAACATTGTCTGAAACTTTCTCTCCTGAAGCCATTTTGTTTTAAGTGTGACAGAGCTTGGCTGTATCACAAGTAAATAAAACATCTCTTTCTTTTGTCATCTCTTCATCCCACATACATGTATTACTTGAATAGCTACCAAGACAAAAGATAATGAAATACCTTCTTTCACTTTGATATTGATACAGTTTTCATGATTCTCCCCAGCAGACATTCCAGAGCTTAAAAATACCCTAAACACTTCTTCTCAGTCCCTTTTCAAACTAAGATAAATATTGCCAATCTGGCCTCCACTGCCTCCTGCTCAGCTCGTACTTTGTGGCCAAAAATGGGAAAAAAAAATAGTCTGCCTTCCCAAAGGGGAAGAGGCAATACGGCTTTGTGCATGACTATCAAGACTGTGCAACTTACGGATGTTACGGATATTAGATTGCAGTTTCGTCCCGAAAAGCTGTCATTTATCTTTTCCATCTGAGTCACCTGATTGGTGGAAATGGCTTTTGACATCCGGCGACATCCAGCTAAAATTGAATATTTGAAGTCAGTCTGCACAATGCCTCAAAACTGTTGACAGGATGGGGTATGCCAAGTCATATGAGAACACATCCCTCAGCTGATGTTTTTTTTTAGACTCGATCCACCATATAGCAGATGGAACAAGATTATGACGCACTGTAAACTCTGACAGCATCTGGCCTTGTGCTGGCAAGCAGCGGAATGCTAAATTTGTTCACATATTAATAGCTACCTGTCTACTTATTCACAGCAACAGAAGAAGTTCATTATCCTGCAAGGAAAGAGAATCATTCTGAGCTCAGATTTAGAGAAACAAGTTAAATTCACGTTTTACTTTGAAAGGATGATAGATGAATACAGGAAAAAATACATTTCAGACATATAACTAATGACTATCACAAAAAAAGCTGTGATAGATTCTATCACTGTTATAGAATAGTTGAGTGCATATTCCTGCTTTTATAGGAGTGTCAAGACCATGAATTTATTGGAGAGATCTTGGTTTCTATTGGCAGCCTCACGCTTGCACAATTGTAATTAGCCCCTTGGAGACATAAACAAGAAGAAGAAGAAGATATTATTACTTCCTCATGCTCCTGTCAGGAGCATCCAGTCCTGGTTGAATAAATAAACTAAAACCAAAAACTTTTAAAATGTAAAACATATCACTAAAACATCTGTCACTGTTTTTCAGGCATTTGTAGCTGGCTTACCTAAGATCAGGCATAAGAATAATGCACATTTCAGGATAAACATGCATAATCTGAGCTATGATGGTTATTTCAAAGAACAACTGAGACTCAATATAAAATCTGTAAGTGTTCCACTTCATATTGCACAGTTTGTTTTTCACTGCCTCACTGATGGATCCTGCAATTCCAGGATTACAATGCCGTTGCCCAGAACCTACCTTGATTCAATAAACATGAAACACAACCAGTAATAACTAAAAAGCCAATGCATAAAACAAGAGGAGCACACACAAAGAATAGAGATGAAAATAAAAAGTGTAGTGCTACAACACAGGCCAGATCTTGAACCAAAAATACATGTATATAAGCTTGAAAACTAGTCATTACTGTGTTAAAAATATTACAAAATGTCAGAACAGACAGTGGGATCAGGTAAGGATTTGATGAATGGCAAGTAAAACATATAAGTTAGTAGTAATTGTGGCTGTCACTGTGTTTTTCATTTCCTTTCTGTTTTGAATTGTAAATACACACATGCAGTTCTGAGCTGAGGATATTTGCAGCCAAACAAGAAAAGTGGTTTGAGAGTTCTTGTTCTTTTTTTAGCCAAACCTTCCCGTTCATGGCCTCACAAGCAGCTGCACAACTGACTCAGAATCTGCCTTGTTGGCGTGTTGTGGTCATTAATTTTTTCATCCTCAAATCAATTGAGCAGATAAAACGTCTGAAATTTATTCCAAGTGTGAGATTTGCATTTTGAAGATGTTGCTTCGAAACAACATGCAATCAAAGGAGCCTAAATGGTAGTGAAACATGCCGATATTTATGCTGCTAAAATAAAAGAAATCCATAAGAGTCCGTAAGAAGGAAAGAAAATGTGAAATCAATAGTTTAGTCATTTGGAGTCTGAGGAAAAAACAAAGCAGTGGGAAGCTTGACAACATAAAAAAGAAGATTTAAAAAACCCACAACGGGTTTCCAGGAATGATCAGTGA
>NW_013952414.1:696123-699045 GCF_001266775.1 Austrofundulus limnaeus | reverse complement strand
TTTTTTCAGATTTTGCCATTCCATCAACCTTTTCTGATGTGACATTTCAAAATGTCTATAAATGGTAATGAAAACATGGCTTGTGTGACGTTTGCATGTTCTCCTCATGTTTGTGTGGGTTTTCTCCAAAAAAGAAATTTATGATCTTGATGGGATGTCCCTGCTAGATACAAACTATACATAGTTTCAAAATCTTAATTAGAAGAGCATCTACATAAACTTAGGACACTCTCTTTGATCTTGTTACCAATAAATATACTATTGATATGGATATCAGAACCTGCTGTGCAAAACCTAAACATACATCATTGGCATGACTACAGAAGAACAGTATTATGTCCCATTGTGACTGAAATCTTCTTTGAACCTTTCTCAAATATACAAAGGTCTGCTACAATTTATTAAACACATTTTTCCCTTACATAAGCTATGAAGAATCCTGATTTTAGATGTCAAATATTAATAAATATTTTAATTTAGGCTTTTATATTTTTAAACATGTGACTCTTTGGTGCTCAAAATGTCATATTTTCTTATGTTAATCCTTTCAGATATTATCTATATAGCAATAAATCAAAGTACTTTGCTTTATTTTGGGTAATTTTGTTATACTTGTGCTGCAGAATTTAATTTTAAATTTCTTGAAACAAATCTCAATTTCAAAAAATAATTCAGACGTTGCGTTCTCCATAGATTTACTTTTTTGGTTTTACCACTTCACTCTTTTTTTCATCCTTTCTTGTATCCCGATTACGGCACACATTTTAATAAAAAACATTAATTTTAATAATGACTAAAAAACTCCACTTAGGTCACAGCAAATTAGTGCAGAGTGACAAATAGGCAGGCCTGTTAATAATTATCAACCTGTAATTTATCAAAAACACATTCCGCTTGTTTCTTTGTGCTACAACACAGGTCATTAAATGTGAATCTGGTCACCTGCTTAGGTTTCTAACAAATGCATTCATCTAAATTATGAAAAAAAATATACTGTTTAATGAGTTTAACTGATTAAAATGTAAGTGTCCTTAGAAATCCTTTTTCTGTTTAGCTATTCAAATATTTTATTGAAGGTGTAAAATCTAGATATACAACAAAGATGAAGCCCTGAAAGCCTGAGAGGATTTGATGCTGCAGGTATTTTGTGACCTTTTTTAGAAGGAAATCATAAATTTTCATAAGATAGCCAGAGTAGTCAAAGGATAACGTGGCTTTTGGAAGTCTTCTTTTGGCTTTACAAAATGTTTTTACATAAACGATAAATCTTCCCTGCTCATGTCTCCCCACGGTGTTGCAGCATCACATATGACTTCTGTGCAAGTACTCACAGTTTTACCAGTCACAAAAGTTAAGATATGCTATTGTTTGATATGAAGGATAGCAGAATTAGCATTAAAATGTGCATTTCAAAGCTTAGTAAACAGGTCAACACAATTCAATCACTGTCCTCTCCAGATTTTGCCCTCTTAAAGCAAATTTCCCATAAATTCACATGCAGGAGAGAAACATGCAAAGATCAGGGGTCAAGCCTTTCAGATACAAATGTTGTGCTATGACTGGATAATCAATACAGACATTTGCAAACTTATGCCAAAACTAATTTTGCAAAAGCTGCAAAACCACCAGTAAACGTACTCCAATTTTAAATGTTTTTCTTCATGGAGTTCGAAGTATTTGACGTAAGTCGGGGATGTTTACAGCTTCAAGCATAAATGCAAAGTTGTATTTGCTTATTTTAAACACTTGTAGATAATATTACTAATGCACTTTTAGTAGGTGCCTTTTAGAAGACAAACAACTCCACAGATTACATGGAGAGTATTGTCTTGGAGGTGGCACAGAGTGACTTATTAAAGATAGGGACAGACTTTGGTACAGAAGGATTGTGGGAGAAAAATCCTGAGACTGGATTCTCCAAAGGCTCAGAGGCCCTTTGTGGATAGACTGCAAGGTAGACTGAAAAGCTGGAAAAGAAAGGGAATGGAAGATCAAGATTATGGGGAACTTAGAAGGAAAGGAGGTGAAACGTAAATGTATTGCAATAATGAGAGCCAGTTGAGTTGTTTGAGGGTTTTGGAACAAGCTGTTTTGATGACAATATGGGCAGCAAAGTTTCACACTAGTTGAAGTTTATGAAAGTTGCAATAATCAGTAAAAGTATAAAGGATTGGAGTTGCATTGTTGGCTGAGAGAAACTGATAATTAAATTAAATAATTATAATTAAATAAAAGAAACAATAGATATCTGTCTTTTTTTCTTTTTCTTTTTCCAAAGAAAGTGATACCCCCTTTCTAGAGTTAGCTGTACCATTCTCTCTTCCCCTCGGTCAATAATTTGAAGTTGAAAAGGATAGTGGTTTATATATTTTATTATAACAGGGCACATCTTCAATAAGCCAATATGACACCATCTTATTCCAAGTAAAAAATTGTCATATTACAAAATGGAAGGAATACCATTTAGCTTGCAATAAACCATAAATCATCATCCATCAGTTATCGTTTACCTGCTTCTTCTTTTCAGGGTCATGTGGGTCACTGGTGCCCATGTCCAGCAGTCACTTTGCAAGTAGTATCAATATGAGCAGAGTTGTATACTTTTCCTAAAAACAAAACAAAACAGAAGTTCTACTTCCATGATGAACATAAACATTCTGTGTTTTCTGAGCACCCATAATGGACCTGTGCCACATTGCGGTGGAGATGTTACTGAACTCCATGTTCCTACACTTTCTACCATCAAGGCGTTCTATAATTTTAAGCTCTTTCAAAGATTCTAATAGATATGTTGCATCGCTAACCAATCCGTTTCGCTTCCCTGACATATTAGCATCTAACCATGTGGAAATATGTCATAGGTCACACAGTCAGGTCAGTTTTCCACAACCAGAATAAGTATTTACATGCACGCCTCTCGGA
>NW_013952414.1:683905-695551 GCF_001266775.1 Austrofundulus limnaeus | reverse complement strand
ACACACACACACACACATACACAAACATGTTTTCAGTTTGAACATCCTTATAATCTGACATTATTATGCAAAACATATAGAGGGAGGGTGAAGAGGTTTGAGGGAGGGCTGAAAAGGAATTCAGCCCTAGACTCTTAATAAGGAATGGGCAAACTGAAACTAACTGTGATGAATGAGAAATGGGGATGTTTAGACAGGGTGAGCTTGGGTGAGGAGAAAATGAGTTTGTTTCTGTTGAGTTTGAGGAAAGTGCGAGCAGAGCAAACTCTTAATTTCTTCTAAACAGTCAAACGACGAAGAGGAAGCGAGTACAGATATCATCTTAGCAGACAGGTAGGCACACACTCATCTGTTTTATGCCATTACACCGCCTCTTGCTGGTGATCCCTCTGACAACTACACTGAGCAACTGCTTAAAACAAAGGTCCTTTGTTGTTAATGCAGCACACTTAGCTAGATATCCTGGGGCAGTGTTGTCTGTGTGGACAATAAATCAAGCTGTGAAATTATGTGTGCCTGCCTAGAAACAAATGAAACCCCCTGAATGCTTCCATCAGAAGGCTTGCTTCAGCCTGCAGGTAACATTTTTCTTGAGTTAAACTGCATTTAGAAGAACAGACTGCTTGTCTGCTAAGTCACATAAAAAAACAGAAATAAGGGTCATAGCAATTTGGTCCAGGAAACAAATGGGCAATCACCTATCCGTATGTCAGTATGTTTCATTAGTTGATAAAGAAAAGTTGTTTAAAAAAATCCACTCTACAAATGCACCAATTCATAGCTACAAACATCTTCTCTTTCATTACTGAATTGTTTTTTTCTTTCTCGTTTTAAATACACACCACTGACTTTACATCAAACAGGCCAACGAGCTTCATCTTGTAAAGGAGGCTTAGAAATATGGTCCCCTGTTTAAACATTTATGCATCTGTCTTGAAAAAGCCTAACAAAACCAAGGAGGATGCATTAATATGTTGCTGCTCAAACTGCGAACTTCATTAAGCCACATTTGTTGTCTGTGCAGACTAAACTACATTAAAGAATGGTGTATGTGGAAATTGCTACTCGCAGATAACAATTTGTCAGGACAGGCTGTTTTTTTATTGTTTCATTTTGTCCTTTCTTCCTTCAATTATTTTGTGGCTGCTTTAAAATCATTTGCATGCACTCTCTGGACAGGCAGATATTATGGTCAGCCTATTTTGTGTGGATTTAAACAGGCGTCCCAGTGGTAACAGACTGAGTAGAAGTTAATCTAACTAGCGCATTTATTTATTTATTTGTTTATGCAGGATTTGATGATTGTTCTTAGGCCAAATGAGGTGTATTGAATTCTCTAGAGCAATATATACATGGTCTATACAGACGCCTGCAGCACACCAAGTTGTTTGGCATCAAATGTGCAGTACATTGCTGTCAACCACTTCTTGGCAAACTGGCCAATGCAGGCCTATAGTTACAACTGTCAAGAAAATCACATTTAAAAGAAAATATCTACTAGCAAAACTTCAGTATATGCAAAAACCAGAGGCAGTTATCTGGTCAAATCAAATTAGGAAGAGCACAAAAGACAGCACCAGCTGGAAGTCTGCTGGAATTCCTGCTGAGAATACAAATGGATAAAGGTCAAGCTGTGTCACTGAGCAGGAAGTGGCAAAGCTAAAACTATGCATGTGTAGAAGCACATGTATGTGAGGGGGAGCTGGCAGAGCGGGTATGGCTTAACAAACCACATTGAGAACTGATGGTCTTGACAGACCTCTGATTCACCAAGTCTGGCTTGCAATTTAAAAGCACCACACTACCTCTGTTTTGTCATTGGGAACAAACAAGGGCAAGCAATGACAGCTTAATGAAGGTGTCCTCTTTTCAGCATCACAGCATGTTCTCTTTGTGAAAGAGCTTTAAAACTTCTGCAAATTGCAAGTGTTAAGCTTTTCTACTAAAGACGAACTGAAATGGGCAAACCCACACGGTACCCTTCGTCACCCTGCTGCAAGTGTGAAGAACTGTTTCACTTTTCTACCACAAGAACTGACTTTGTAATTATCATTGGCATTCACTCTCAGGACAGGCAGATATTAGTATTGATTACAGTTATTTAGGTCCAAATAACTGCGAATTGTAGCGTTATTTAGAAATCACTTGAATCTGAAGCCAAATACAATGCATATTCTGATGATGCGCACATACCTGATCCTTCATTCCTGGAGTACCATGGGTACCATAAAGCCAAACCTCACTTCAGGTCTGATTACACGTTTTCATAACACTTTATGACCACTACACCATTTTTAGCCTTACTTAATCATTGATAAATGGTTGGTTAACCTTGAAAACATCAAGGATTATGCAAACTTTAAAAAAAGTAAATTAACACATTTATTGCTTTACTCATAAAGTACAATTACTTCCAAAGCAAACATACTCATTGTTTATTCATACTTAGAAACTCATGAATTAACTATTCTATATACTATGTGTATATGTAATATGATGCAATGCTCATAAAAAAGTACTTTTACAGCATTTGTTAGACATGTATTAACAATTAGACAATGTTTGACTTGAATATAATCCTGCAGTGCATCAACAGTAAAAGCAGTTGCTACTTGCTAGTAGTTAGTTGTGTGTGTGTGTGTGTGTTGGGGGGGGGGTGCTATGTAAAATTGACCTTTTTGAGAATTATATCATGCTATAATGTCATTCCATCACCATAAACATATCCAGGGTGTTGTTTTAACTCATTCATGCATGTTTGAAAAATCATTGAATCAACTGTGGTAGCCATGTGGCGCTGCCTTAACGCTTGCTGGTACAAAACTCCGCCTATTTGTACAAAATCCCTCCCTTGAGCTCAGTCCCTAGCCGTGCTTCCGCCCCACAAAGCACCCCTCCCCCCGAAGCATTGTTGTGACGATGTGCCGAAGAGGTTCTCAGATAGACAGTGACCAGTTTCAAAGCATTTAGATGCAAAATCAAACTTAGCATTATCAGAACAACTGAAGGTAACATAGTTACTTGCACCGACAAATTCATGTATTGTGCCCATTTTATCCACGGGCTAATTCCCAGATACAGTCCCTAGGCAGGTAAACAATATAATAGAACAAAACAAACACAAATACAAACCATTAAGCACAACCCTAATGAGTGGCTGACTTTACTGTCTTGCTCACTCTGGGAACGTCCTCAGCAGACACAGACTGGGTTTGCGCCGACTTCCAAGTGAAATGTGAAACAATAACAGAGTTCATTTTTTATTCATCTAACTGACAACCGTAATTTGAGGCACTTGGCTAGGATCGCCTGAAGATGGTCCACAATCTCCTTGTGCTACACTGAGCTCCCTCACACTCTTTATGACAAAATGAAGTGCTACTCCTAGTTCACACTTCATTACCCACTGTAATGCCTAAGTACAATGATGTATGGAACTCTTCTCACTCCCAGACTTGCTTCTGGCAGGAATGGCTCACCAAACTTGTAAAAGCACACCAACAAAAATCCATTAAATGGAAGACTTGAACTTTTCTTCCTAAGACTTGGAAAAGAACTATTTAATGTCTATAAACTTACTTTAAGTTCCATAAATCTGAGCTTCCATAGAAAATCTGCATGATGGAAAAAACTGCGTAAGAGGGAAGTTCTAAAGGACTGTTAAGATAATGATTTTTTTTGCAATTATTTTAGCATAACGCAATCATTTATCATTCAAAATATTTGCTTTCAAGTTGAAAATGAGTTTCAGCATAAGACTAAGTTGATCCTTGGTCCCTGAAAAAAATAAAAATAAATAAACAAATAAGCCCACGTCTCTCTCACAAATCTCACTATACACTTTATCTCAGAGTTATACTTCCTTTTTCACTCTTGCTTCATCATCATGTCATTAATCATCTACTCACCCACCTTAATCACCATGAAGAGACCACTGTGGTCAAAGTTAATTGGAAGTGTGTGGTAGCCCATACAAAATGCAGATTGAAGACCCACTAACAGAGAAAAAGAGTGATTGTCTGAGAATAAAACACCTAATGAAAGCACAAAACAGTCAAGAAGAACAGGAATTGCTGGTCCCGTGATAGTTTTAAAGGACAGAAAGACCATAAATAGTTGTTGTTTTTTTCCTAAGGTTTTTGAATGTAATGAAGTTTTTTTATGCAACCAATAAATCTTCAGTGTTAATATTTACTTTTATTTATCCAGGAATTAGAACAAAGTTTAGAGACTTAACGGTCAAACTAAGTATTAATACAGTTCAATTAAAACAAGATTAGTTCTTATTTTGAAAGCTTGTTAAAACTTATATAGAAACCTTATAGACATTAACATCCCAGTAATCAGGAGGCAGTCAGACAAGCTTCTATTAAAAAAGTGTTTTGTGCATGTGTCCATATTCAGCTCCTAATTATAATCACAACCAAGAGCCTTTCTGTGTTCCATGGTATTAGTTGAATAGAATCTGATTTGAATGCTGCAGGAGTACAAACAACCTTATATATTTAAAAATAATAAAATGGACACAATTGTTGCTTTTATTTGTAAAGTGTACAGATTTTTGGTGTTTTATTATAAACATTTTCTTCTGAGACGTGGCTGTTTTTACCATCCTACAAGAGCAATCCTACTTTCAGAAAGAATGCTTTGACAAACACTAATGGCAGGAGCAATTTATTTCTTTTCGAAAATGTGAGTAGTCATGCAAATGTTCAATGAGAGAAGAAGAATTAAAAAGAAAAATCAAAGATTTGTTTATTCTGAAATAGCAGCATTTAACACATCTGCCAGCCTTTGCTGGCAAACCAAGGAGTAAGAGCCCTGAACTGATCAGTGTTTAATTCTTAACAAATCCTGCAGTCCAGAAAAAAACTAGGTAAAGAAAATGGATGGATGGATGGATGGATGGATGGAAGGATGGATGGATGGAAGGATGGATGCTTATGTTATTGTAATTTGTAATTAATACAAAATTGTACACCCGTGACAGACTTGCCAATGCCATACACATCTTTCTTGGGCCGTCAGGACAACTCAAACCTTTTAAGGTTTCAACTTCAAAATCTTGAAGATATTATAGATCAGTTGCCAAAACATCAGCAGCAGATCTTTTCAGTCCTGCAAAGTGTGAGATAGTTTCTGCAAACCCTATTGTTTTTCAGCACATCCCACAGAAATAAACTGAACTGATATTTGGGGAATTTAAAGTACCTTGAAGCCATCGATGTATTTTTCAAACAAGGCTTTTTTTTCTTACAGCTTGGAAGGGTGAATTATTCTAATGATAGAGGGTATAGTGTTACCTTAAAAGAATGTCCATAGTCTGCAGCACTGTTTAGGTATAGGTTTTACAATAACATCCTGATGCTCTCATTTGTAGCTTCTTGTACATGTAAAATAGAGAATTTAGAGAATGTTAGTTGTTTATCTTTCAAGGTCTTTTTTATTTTTTATTTATTTATTTTCTGGTCCATTTTATCCTGATTTGAGTATAAGAATAGATGCCTTGTGGTCATGCAAATGTACTAAATACAACTCTTGACCCCAGAATAAAGATTTACTTAACACTGGCTTGTAAATAGATGACAAAGTATTTAAAAAGAGCATACCACGCTGCTGCAAAGGCAAGAAATATCTGTCCCAGGCTAATACCAGCTCCTCCACTGAGATCAAATACCCACGATTATCCTTCCATTAACCTACAAAGCCTCCGAGCAACAGTCACATGACAACATAAAAGTAAGTCTTTTAATAGCTCTTTGTTGGCTGGAAT
This sequence comes from Austrofundulus limnaeus, assembly GCF_001266775.1. Taxonomy (NCBI): domain Eukaryota; kingdom Metazoa; phylum Chordata; class Actinopteri; order Cyprinodontiformes; family Rivulidae; genus Austrofundulus; species Austrofundulus limnaeus. The sequence continues at coordinate 689,778 of NW_013952414.1, read as the reverse complement.
TTGCAGCGGGCTGATAATGACAATTATTCTTAACAGTGGATGAAGCCTGTCCACAACCCAATTACAGGGTCAGGATGTGAGTGGGCACCTAATTGCACAGAGACACTAATCTAGTTTCAGTTATTAAATTGTTTTTTGTTAAAATATTGTTATTCGATTGGGAAATAATTTGCTTGTTTCATGCTTGCCAGGGAAGATTTGTCTATCCTCCAAATCAGGGAAAAATCCTGATTGAAAGCTTAGAACAGATATCTGACCATGATTCTTGGTGCCAGCTAAAATGATTATAAGCTTCTGTAGCAGCAATAATGTCTGTGACCTGAAAGCTAATTCCTCTGAATAAATCTCGCACTGTCAGTTTGTTGTTTTTAATATATTTTTTTACATTTTGCTCAGCAGCAGACACCAGAAAATCAGCACGCTGAACTTAGCTGCAAAATTTATTAACTAAAGATTTTCATCAAGATTCGCTACATCAAAATGTGATGCAACACTGCACAATAGCACAGTGTTAATTCACGGGTGAGTGGTGCAGAACAGAGAAGAAACTTTGAACTCAAGAGTTTATTGTAATAACGCTCCACCAGCTTGTGTTAGTTGTGCTAATGAGTTGCTTGTTGCAGAAAAAAAATAAAAGTTTGCTTGAACAGACTCAGCTGTTGATGCTAACTCCACTGTTTACACTTTATTCAGGACAGAGAAAGAAAAGAAAACATGGGGAAAGCGATATCTTGCCATTTGAAATAAATAGAGTAAGTCACTGATTCTAGAAGTATAAACTCAGTACTGGTGTCATTTCCTTTTCCTTCAATGTGAGGATAAAGGCTCCGAGATGTTAGGAAACATATGGGGTAAAGCAAAACAGTTTACTTTATGGATTGATTCAGCTCCCTGACTGGGTTAGAGATTTTTCCACAAAGGCTGGTTGTAACTCCACAATAACAAAAAACTTCAGCATCATTGTTGTTTTAGTGGTGGAATTCAGTCAGGAGATGATCAGATGATGTCACTGCAGGAAATTCCCCAGGGGTGCCGCATCCTCAGAGATCAAAATGTTAGCTCAGCTTTGAGATGTGAAGTAAATCTCTAGCAACTCAGTAGAGATGATGAAGAGATGAAGGTTGCTGAATCCCTGTAAAGACACCATTTGGGTTTAAATTTACTAGCTAGAATTGATGGCTAGGATTGAATGTACATAGGAAAACAGGGAAGTGCACATTTGTTCAACAACCTTTATAGTCAAGCGCACTTGCTATTGTGAATTACAGCAATTCTGTGTTGTGTTTTACGTCATATGTCATGTGATCGACATCCATCATCACAAACATCATGAAAGCATAAAAAAGGCAGCCTTACTTATTGAAAGTTAATTTAAAAGTAGAAAAATACAAAGCCTTATGTGATTATTTGCAAAGTCAAAGCAAGAAATCCACATGAAAGAAATATAAATTGGGGGGAGGGTTGAGTTGCATCAGTCACAGACCCTCCTCCCCCACAAGAACTATCTCCGCAGTCACCAAACTGAAATCCTGCTGTCACCAACCCCTTTCACAATATAATTCTGCAATACAAGTATTACCACAAAACAGTACCGCTTTAAGGCATCTTTGGGTATTCAAAACTAATCTAATGATCAGTAAATAACAACAGAAGATACCATGAGGTGCCGTGTACCAAACATCATTTCCCATACCCACCAACTCGGCTCTGTGACTACCTTCTTTATCAGTACAAAGACATAACAGTGGTGGTTTGACTTTAACGTCCCATGATGACTTGGCCATTACTAAAACACACTAATGTGTCTCAAGCTCAGTTCAAATGTGTAAAAAGTGTACTGTGAAAGGAGGACTACCAAAAGTACTCAAAACAACCCTACTTAAAAACAGCCACAACAAAACAAAAAAAACCTTCACTTTAAAGGGGAAAATAAACCTCATGGACACGTAAATCACTGAGTTATCCAGTTTGTGCTTAAAATCGTTGAAAACTTGTTTTTGGTAAGGTCTTCTAATAAAACAGAGCAGCCATTCTTTCGCTCGGTTGCCAGACAGCTGTATTTATTCACTGCACCCGCAATAATTAAGGAGCAAGCTCCATGAAATTGTCTGTTTTGTTTTATCTTCAGTCACCTTATTTTCCATTTCCACCTCACCATATCAGACCTAAATTGCTCTAGGTTTGTGTTTACACTTGGTCTAAGGATTGAACGAGACACACACATTCTTCTTTAAGAAGGACCATATTGTGTGCATAAAACCAAGCTGTAAGGGTGTTGCTGTTAGCACCTAGCGTAGGCACCATAGCTTATACTGGCCAAAGGCTTTTCTGTGAATACAAACTGAAAGAAATGGCTGTCTCTGTGACTCTAGTAAATGGTTGGAAATGCTCATTATAAAAAGAGCTTTGCTTCAAACAGAATATCTAGAATCTAATAAGCCAACATAAAGATGTTTCAGACAAGCTATTTTCCTATAAAGCCAACAACAAACAAATCAGATCAAGGAAATTAAACTGTAAATTGGATAAGTGAATGACTAAGTATAACACAGGCAGTCAAACCACTTTCATTACCCCCCCAACACCACCTTCCCGGCTTTCTTTCTGCATTTAGAGTGTTTGTGGGTTGTTTTTTTTTTCTTTAAGACTTGCCGGTGTGTTTAGTACCGTTCAGATTTTTCCCTTTTCTTTAGTTTTTTACTTTGAGGAACTTTCTTCTCATACTGAAGCCTCCACTGACTGCTGACTGAAAGATCAAAGGACCTGCAGTGTGTACCTAAATAAAAAGAAGCGCTTTTCAGTTAAAACTGAGCTGGCAGTTGAAAGTTAGAGGATGATGATATAATCATGTTATAGCTGATTTTTGTGCACTTCTGTCAAGCTGTCTCGTGGCTTCACCCACTGGATTAGGTTGTTGACTGAAAACCCAATATTGGCCCATTTAACCTTGTATTCCAGCAGCCAATTACGCCAATGCACTGTGAATGGGTATTAGAGTGTAATGCAGTCCTGCATTATGCATTAAAATAAAGTCTAAATGCTGAAATATAAACTTCATAAACTTAACAATCTGTCCTGTTTGTAAATACTGTAAATGTGGCACTTTGTAGCATTGTAGTCCAGGAGCAAATGAAGTGATGCTGTTATGTGTGTTGAAAAGATTATGAAGGCTGACAACATCATCTTTTGATATTTGAATGAAGCCTAATTTTTTGTTTGGTTCAAGAGTAATGTTTTTATGTGATGTGTCTGTGTTTGTGTGTTCAGATTTATCCCTGGCTTGGCAATGAATTCATGTTTCAACAGAAGTCTTATTAAAACTGGTTGGGTACATTTTGTCTTGATGATATTTTTCCTAACAGTTAACTGCTGTTCAGTAAAATGATGCAAGAAGTCTTCAGACACTACAGTACTTCTAGAACTTTGTCTAAAATGTTTTCCAAGCCTTGCTGCATGCCCTGGACCCTTTTTTATGTGATCAGAATCCATTCACATTCACCACCGATCCTGAGCATTTAGTCTCTATTGTTAGTACTTCACACATTAGCATCCAGACTTATTATCATACCCAAAGGTGGTACCATGGATCAAAGGCAAAGGATGTACTGTTTAATATTTCTGCCTCATTACAGTAGATGGGCTTTTGATTATGTGTCTTTGTGTGCCTTTGTCAATTTGAGGCAGTGATGTCCTTTGCTGTTCAGCAGGAAGTACAATATTACTATCAGCACATCATTCCTGAATTGGAAAAGTAAATATTCTGCAACTAACTTGAGTTTTATGAAAGTAGTACATGTCTTTCAGTTAGGGGTGTCCCGAATCGATATTGATATCGAATATCGGTCCGATATCAGCCAAAAAAACGTCTATCGGATTTTATCGTCCTGCATCTAAAATCTCCAATAAAGAAGCACTCAGATAGAAGCAGTCCGCTCCAGCATTTCTATCCAGCAGTGCTTGGATCCAGCATGTAGAGCCCACGTGATCACAACAACAAGCTGCGTTAACTAATTAGCAAGATGTAGGAGCGATGTTGGCAGTACTTTTTATTTTCATCAAAAACAGCGCGTTGATTTTACATGTTATTGCCCCTTTAATACAAACGTTCATTGTTATTTTGGTCCTAGTTTAAAAGGTCTGGCCAGTTATTTTGTTAACAGTAAACCTCAAAATGAATATAGCTCCTTTGAGCAGGTGTAAAGAAAGTGTTATATGCTTAATAAATTCATATTGCCCCATGGCTTTAAAGAAATGAGCACTGACTAATTTAATCTGAATCCAGTCTTCCACTTAATAGATCACAACATGTTGTCAGTGAGCAGTAGCAGTACAACCCAACCCCATGTCAGTATTATGCATATGAGCCCATTATCTGCTCATTCACTGGACTGTGAGGATTCATATTTGGTGCTGGACTCTGAGGGACACTTCTGCTCATCTGTAAGAACCAGAGCAAACATTCCAGGTTGGCTATATCTCAGTCCTATATGCTTCAGTGATTATAGGAAGAACCTCAGGCAAGCATGAAGGTTGTTATTGTTTACCATGGATGAATAAACAGAGTGATGAGATGGGCTGGCTGACTGATGGCACAAGAACTACCCCAGTGTCAATACATCGATTCGCTCACACGCCAAAGCCAATGAAGCCGATAGCGCTGTGATCAAACCCCCTCCTTCCGAAGTGCAAAACAATTACTCAGGTACAGGAAAGTAAATACTGCCTTTGCCCGAGTGTAGTCTTTTCATATGCTGGGATTATGGGGTGTTAAGACATTTTATTTGTGCCATAATACCATTTATTTTCTGCAGATAATAACATCCACCTGTTAGGTCATGCAGTAGATAATTATTGACAGCATGAGCTTAAGGACTTGTGCTAATACCCGGAGTAATTATCTGATGAAGAGCTCTCTCAAAACTTTGTCTTTAAAGAGAGAAAAAAAATAGGGTCAAGGGTGTATAGAACAAAACCTCTGCTTATATTTCTCCTTTTACTCCTCTACGCCTGAGTGCCCAGTTCTCACACTGAAGAAATCCGTTTGACAGCTTTGAGTAAAGCCTGCTGGTAGTGATTAGTTTGTTCACTTCACTGCACCACTTTTTTATTTTTTTATCATTACGTCCTCCTTATTTCAAGTGATACTCAACTACTATTAAAAAGATGGCAATGTTTTTGTTTATGTTGAGCAATTTAAAATTTAACAAGACACGTGTTGGGATAATTCCCAATGCAGTAGCTTTATTTAGAGCACCACATGCAGGAGAGGCTACAAGAATAGCTACATCAAGGAGAAAACATTGTATATGTACAATCCACATGGTTTCATTAGCAACTATGAAATTACAGGTATTAATGCATCTAGTATAATGAAGGGCATTATAAGAAGTAGAAGGTGAAGAATGGTAGGCGCCATACTGTTCGGCTGAAAGGCAAATACATTTAGAAACATATAGAATAACAAGGCAGCTGTGCACAGTAGTGTCTAAGCATGAGTTAATCTTGTTCTGAGAAACAACCAACCTTTTCACAGAAGAGCTGCCCACACCATTCATCCAATTAAATCAATGCTGAAAAGTCCTTCACACAGACCTTTAGCCCAGCTGTGTAGGTATGTTGGCTTTTATTGTGCAAAAGAGTTTAAATTGTGTTCTATTTGATAATAACTTTATTGTTGACATTTCATATATTTATTGTTAATTCTGTTTATACATGATGGCACTCCAACATTGAGGCAAGTTCACTAGGCCAATTGTGGTATTAGCTAGGACTGATCTTAGTAGACTAATTAAAGCTGCTGTATGTAGTTTCTTGGGTACCCAAAAACTTAGAAAATTTTGAACAGAAACAACCTTGTAGTCCCTCCCCCTGCT
>NW_013952414.1:674505-680910 GCF_001266775.1 Austrofundulus limnaeus | reverse complement strand
TTCGTTGACTGTTCATATTCGGGTAAGCCTGGATTTTTCTGAAGCCTGTAGTACCACCGGGAAAAGCAAGAGGACTCTTTTTTCCTCCATAGCTTACCTGTCTAATATCAATCTGTCAGGAGATAGTGACAGAGTGAACAAATATGTTAAAAATATATTTTTAGAAAAGTTACATACTGCACCTTTAATAGGCAGGCACCTTGGAGAAAAGCTCAATGTTGTTACATGTGACACAACACCCTTGTATCAACCAAACAGCACTTCCCTCATAAGTGTGTCTTGCAAGGATGCTTCTTTTAGCACTACATTGGCAGACCCCCAAGATAGTTGCCAGGAAAATTATGCAACCTTTTGAAGGAACAATGCTTTTTTTGCATGGGGAAACTAAATAAGTTTTATTGCATTGGAGAGTGCTTAAAAGTTTTGAAATTACAAGTATTCTTGTCCCTATATTGATTATCACACAACCTACTCATCTGTTCTTTTTCATTAGCAGAATTTTTTTGACTTTTCTGTTTCCAATTCTGGCTATTAAAACTGAAGTTCTGAATGCATATTAACTAACCTTCACTTTTTTGTAAAGCATGTTAGTCAACAAAGGTTTTTTTAAAATGTTTTCTGAAAAATCGCTTTTAACACATTCTCAAAATTAAGTTCATAAGATATCTGGGGGTGCAGGAGTTGTGCAGTAACAGAAATTTAAACACTGCATTATAAAGAACTAGTATTATTATATTTAAAAATGATTGTAAATGTATTGTTTATTCCATTGGATTTTAAATTATATATTTAAAATTGATTTAAAATTTATTTTGTATTAAATTAGGTGAAAATAAAAATAACATTTTTTTGGGGGGGGGGGGGCGTCATTAATGGGCTGGAGGGAAGTCATCTGTAGACCAGATGCAGCCCACGGGCCGCCCATTGATTAACCTTGCTGTTTACCTTACCTGCAGATTCAAGCTCAGGTTGTTTCAGTAAAGCCATTCAGTGTACAACTTGAACAAATCTTTTGTATAAACTAATTTACTGTGGCGATCCATAGCAAGCGGACCAAAAGAAAAACAAAAACATTTAAAATATTTACAGCAATGATGGATAAATCTTGTGCAACTTTAAAAAAAAAAGGCTAACTGTCTCTTGGTAAGTAAGGCTGCCCCTTGGATGTTGTGCTGCAATATTTTTCAACATTCTGCTAATTAAACTGTTCTCACCCCAGTCCTCTGAGTGAAGCTTATTGCACTTGATCTTAGTATTTGTGTTTTCAGCAGTGACTGCCTGAAAACCTAGTATTAATACAACATGATTTAGCTATCTGTCAGAGGTAAAATTCATCAAGTGATGTCAAAGGCATATGTCCAAATAAACAAATTAAATCAATAAGTGGCAAATGTTAAATTAACATGAAAGTTTGAATACTTATTTGCAACAGTCCCCCCCCCCCCACACACACACACTCCCAAAATCAAATACTGCCCAAGTCACTTCACAATATTTTACAGTTTTACTGACAATATTTCAAAGTTAATTATTGCTTTGGTCATATGATAAGTTAAAGTCTTGTTTGATGTGTGGGTGGTATACAATTTAAAAAATTACCATGAGGGAATTTTATTGTGTTTTATTTATTTATTTTTGTTTCATTAAATTGAATACAGTAGTGTGCGATGCTGATTTAAAAAAAAAAAACTCTAACTGATCTACATCATTTCAAATAGCACTTGAAATACTTATTAAAATGCAAATTATTACCTCTCAGGGCGTATTATTTCCTCATGGATCTGCTAGAAGGCATTTAATTCACATAAAGCTAAATCACCAGAAGTAATGGATAAATATATTGAGCTTTTCCCCCAACATTTGGTAACAGCAGCTGAAAACACAGCCTGCTTTGTATGGAGCATAATAATGGCTATTAACAGTGTTTTTATATACACCCTGTGACTTGAATTCTTACAACAATCTGTGCAAAAAGTGTGTAAAAGAATGATTAAACAAGCAACACATTTTCTGTCACACAAATATGCATACAAAGCAATGCACACCTCTTGTTTATACAGATCAGAGGGCCAACTTTCAGCAGTGTGTGGCATTAAATGAGGCGGATTCCCTCTGATGTTCTTATCACCTCATCCCGATCCTCTCCAGGGTCCACTAATGCCTCCCCCCACCCCACCTCACTGATGCTTGACAGAGCCAATGCAGTCTGGAATGAGATGTGCAACTGGTGCAGATATAACAGAGAAACAGACAATGCATAGGTCTTCTGCCCAGTAGGGATGGGAGTAATTACTGACAATATTATCTCCAGCTGTGGGCTGCTTGTACATTTTTTTCTCCCTGCATTTTGCCTCAGAGCCTGAAGGTCTGCTGGGAATTTTTTTTTCTGTTGCCCCCTCCACCCCCCCACCTCCACCTCCACCACTAACACCACCTTTTTCACTTTACTGAACAATTGCTAAAAATGCTATGCAAATTCTTAAAGACGTACCGTGCATGCTTGGTCTTAAATTTAGCACACAGGAATATGCAAACGTCACATTCATTTCAACCATCTGGTAAATATTTCCTCAGCACTCTGCTGTAATAAATGCACATTATCATGCTGAAAATGATTCTGGCATCTGCAAATTAAATGAAAAGGAGTCCTGTTAATCATTGTCTGTTACATTTTAACCTCAGGGAAATTATGTCTCAACCGCAGTTTTGTTTTCATTGTTAAAGACTTGCGAGGACGGAAATCCATTATGGGCACAGGAGAATAAATTAAATGTTCCTCGCCTTGATAAAACGTGCGTGTGGCACAAGAAGAAAAGTAAAATAATGAGACCCAATCCCAACATCTCATTTTAGGGTAAGGTTTGGGAAGGCTAATGATCCAAAGATGACAAATGTATTTTTGTCCAAGCTTTTCTGCTTTAGCAGGGGCGTTTTTCATGATGAGAAGCACCCTGTAGAGCTTATGTCAGTCATTCGGGTAAAGACAGAAGTGTAATCAGCTTATTATGGATAGGGAGAAAGCACTGGCTGGAAATGCTGGCAGACAATCCATCATTCCTGCCTGTACATTTGAGCCACACCACACTGTTAGTATTAGGGCATAAAACAGATAAAATTTGCCAATTAAAGAACATTGTTTTGCTGTATTCTCAAAAACGTTGTTAAAGTTATGACACGCTCAGGTAAGATGTTGCAAAATACAAGAAGCAGTAAATGGCCTAATGATTTCATCATTTAAAGTCGAGAAGAATAAGAGCAACAGATATATGTGATTTGACAGGAACACCGGCTACATGTAGGTATAGACATTGCTTCTTATTGCCATATTCTGTGTTGTCTGATTGATTCTGAAGCTAATCTACAAGGAAAATCTTGAGTGTGTATATGTGTACACTGAAAGAGGACTTCACAATTTGATCTTGTCATTAGGAAGTACCGGTAGTTGTGCTTATTTAGTAATAGAAATAGCAACATAAAGTCGAGATGCATAAACCATAACATTTCACATGTTGCTGAGACATTTACTTTCTAAACATGAAGTCCCTGTGGCTTTCAAACTCTGTGACACATTACAAGAAAGACTGGTTGACCCAAAAGATCTAGTCCCCTGGCACAGAGTAATTTTGTGTGTGCTGTTAGGTGCCAGGAGGACTGTGACCAGTTAAAAAATTAATTCAGTTAAAAAACCGTGAGAATAATCTTGAATGGGTGTTCTTAAATGTAATTTCATTGTGCTCCGTACAAGGCAATGAAGTCATCAATCAATCAATCAATCAATCAATCAATCAATCAATCAATCAATCAATCAATCAATCAATCACCATCTCCCAACTTGCTCTGCCTCTATAAGTTTGCCAACCTTTCCCCATCCTCCTTTCCCTGCTCCTCTGCACCATTATCTCCACCCCACATTCTTTCTTTCGGGCAGACAATCTACTTGTCACCCCCAGCCTTTCTTTTGTGCAGCTCCTGTTCAAAAGGATGGTCCAACACTGAAGAGCAACATAATCCGGCCAGGACTCTGCAGTTTACACTCATCTATAGTTTAGCGGTCACTCTTTCAGCAATAAATATATTCTTATTCTTGACAGGGAAGAACACCGGTTTGAGAGAGGCATAAAGGAAGCCATTTTTGTAAAGAGAAACCGTGTGTCATCAAACAGGGGTGGAGGCCTCCATGTTGTATTGTCTCCCTCCTACAATGCTGTTATTGCAAGTATGACTCAGCCCTCTCTGCATACAACAAGGAGCCATGGTGGCACTAATGATTGGTCATTAGGCTGATAGTCCTCTTTTGCAAGTGAACAACCAGTTTTGATTGCCATCCATAAACTTGTTAATCTACAATGGGAAGGTACTTCTTATAAGACTGTTTACCTGTAAGTCCTCAGAGTGAAGAATCCATCCAGAGGACCTACTGAACTTTTCTTACATTAGTAACATAAGTTTCTTTAGCATCTTCTGTTCTTTTTGGTGAGGGTGTATATACTTGTGTTGTGTTTTGTTAATAAATTGTCTGATTATTATAATTCACATAGTATGAAGAACTGTCACTGGTTACTTGGTTTCTGAAGGTAACTTGCTCTGTGTTACCTACCCTAGTAGATGTCTAAGGATATCCTAACATGAGGGTACATGGTACAAAGGGTATTTTGTCATAAAAGTACACTTTAATATAGTCGAGATAAACCCATGGTGCTCAGTGTGTAAAAAAGAAAAAGGGTAATAATGCAAGTTCAGATTATGATCTCATATGATGCTGTGCTTAAATGCTGGTTGTCATTGTTCTACCTATTAAAATCTATAATATACTGATTCTGTTGTTTTAAGAATTTAGTTTAAGAATGTAGTAAAAATGCTGTTCAAAAGGTGCATGCCCCCAAACTCCACCAGGACTGCTTTGCTCAGCTGGTGCTCAACAATACATGAATAGGTGCTCCTCTCTTCTATCAGCAAATGTGCACAGGTATGATATTCTGTCTCTAATTCATCATATTGTTGTTAACTGTTTTAACTGGAAAATCTATTTTTTAATAAAAGATAATATCGAAGACAACGTTATTTCATTTCTTGTGTGTGCTGTGTATGTTATTAGCAGTGAGATTTAGAAAATTGCACTGGAGCGCAACCTAAAATCTTGCCTAGGGCACCAAATTGGCTAGGCTCCCAACTTTAACAGCAGGTATTTAATATATTTAATGTTGGTTTACACTGTGTGATTATGTCCACCCTTTTCATCAAGTACAGTAACTTCAAACAAATGCACAATAGATGCTAGGATCAAACAATATATTATGTCAAAGTTACTGTTTCTGATCCTTTTCTAAGACTTAAACACAGTCTAAGTGGGGCCTGACAGATATTATTAATGAGTTGCATCAACCTAAATTGATCAGAGCCTTAGAGAAGATTATCAAAAGCATTTGAGAGAGAAAGAGAGAGAAAGTATTGATTCTTCGGGTTGGTTGCTTAGCTATTCCTCTGAAATCTCATTAAGGATGAAGAGCCCTGCCACAGTTGGCTTTGAGCTGTGTTTACCATTTTCCACATAGAATTTTTTTAATTACGAGAGCTGTCTAGCTGCCAGAATCGATAGTTAAGAATCTCACATCAGTGAATGGGGAGAGGAAACCCTTTTCAGTTTGGAACTGGAAAAAATGAAACAGATGGAGCTGAGTGCTTTGCACTTGGGGCCCAGATTAACGGCAGTGTCCTTCAAAACTTTTCTTTTACCTGCTGTGACTGAAAAGAAACAAAAACAAAAAAGCCAGACAGCTAGCATGACAGAAATGCCTTTAATGAAAATCTTGGTTGTACAAGATTTGTCTTTCTAATCCAAAAAATTTGAGTCAATCTCTGCCCTTTTGCACCAGTATTTGAATTTTTGTCATACGTATGTTGCTTTGTTAAAAAGTGGTGCTACAGTGGAAAAGATGGAAAAGCCTCACAGCAATAACAGCTTTTACAACCATGATTACAGGGTGATGTAAAATCCACACCAGCACTCTCTTATAATGCAGCTGTGAAAATGGAAGTCTCATCAACAGAATGTAACCGGCGACGCTGTGGAAATTGAAGATTTGCACTGTAGCATCAAAAACGTAGTCTAGGAAAAGAAAATCAGAAAATATACAGTATGTTTCATTTGCTTTGGCAGGGTGTGATTGGCTCCACTCCAGTTTCAGCAGATTTCAACCTTGGTTTATTCTTTCAGTCACAGCTGCTTCTGCAACTCAGAGCTGGTTTGATACAGTGATTGTAAAAGAAAAGCATCATTAAATAAACAAGATAGCTGCCACTGACATGTAATATTCTGAATTTTTGTAATCTTTGGTTAAAATAAAAAAAAATGTTTGATTTTTTTTCTAAAGAATGAACAAAACACATGCACACACACACACACAC
>NW_013952414.1:669001-674471 GCF_001266775.1 Austrofundulus limnaeus | reverse complement strand
CACACACACACACACACACACACACACACACACACACCGCAAGAGAGAGAGAAAGAAAGAGAATAAAAATAAGGGACAGAAGACAGAATGCGAGCATAAATAGATTCTTGAACAACTTGAGTTAAGTTTAATTTTGACCAAAATAATGAGCTAATTGTTAGTCAGAATGCATCCAAACTAAAAGTGAATTGCTGCCATGTGAAAACACCCCAATTTTTTTTAAAAAAAAGTGTTTCGTAGTTGTCCATATTTTTAAACCTTGTCAAATTATTTTATTCATGTTAGGGATAAAAATGGGTATTTATTATGTGGCACAAAGTGTAAATTCAATTCATTTCAGTTCAATTCAAAATACTTTTTAAATCTCAATGGTAAATTTAATTTTGTAACTCATATTATCATGCTTTCTTTAAAGAGTTGTTCAGACATAGGTCGGAACTGCAAGTTGGATGTCTGAAGCTTTAGCTGCATTAGTGGTGTTAGCTGCATTAGCAGTATCAGCAGTGTTAACAGCTGCATTTGTCACAGGATGATGTCACAAAAAATGCCGGGCACCAACAGCAAAGTCTGCGTTCCATTATGAAATACAGTATATACTTAAATGCATACTTTGGCATTTAGCCACAATACTTAGATTTAATTAATTAGTTTAATTTAGGTTTAGGATTTACAATTTAGACATAACTTTTATCATTTCAATTTATTTTGTTAAAAAAAATAACAAAATGTAATAACAGTGAGCTAAATAAAAATAAAATGTTAGTGGGATTTTTTTAACACTTAGAAAGTGAGCTAAATAATGAAAATGTGTTGGTGACACTTTTTAAAAACATTTTATTTTACAATTTGTGTCCCAAATTTTATGGATAGCTTGAAGTGCTACACCACTTAATCAGTCTGTGACATTTGGGCAGGAGTTACTGGAACAACACAAAGGTGCAAGCAACATACAAGTTTTTAAAACACTTTAGCCCTGCCCAGACCAGCCACTAAGTAATTAGTTTGAAAATAATTAAACTCAGTGTGAAGACATTAACCGTTTAAAATCTTTACACTACATCTCTCTGAAAAAATAAATAAATAATAAAATCTGAACTATTCCTTTAATACTTGTCACTTGAATAGTGGGTGTCATTTTGGATATGTCTGTTGAACATTTTGGAACAGCAGATTCCATTGTGTTTTGGTATGTTTAATTTATCTAAAATCAAAACTTACTTCATTAATTAAAGATAAAACTCGTTTTTACGTTTTCCAGTTTCCTTTAGTTTAAGAGCTGCAAGCACACCAAACAGGATGGCTGGAGGGAAAAAAAGAAGACTTTAATGAGACCAACTCTGCATTAGACCTGGTGAGAAAGTATAAATTTTTCATAGAGCAGAATGAAAGGTTCATACACCTGCTGAATTTTACTCTAGGCTGCAAAGCAATGAAACAATTCTGGGACCTGTCAAAATGTTTGACAGTGCTTGAAACATATTGTAACAATCAAATTTAAAAACAAACAAACACACACACACACACACCCACACACACACACACACACACACAATAATGTTGGAGATGAGGCTACTGAATGCTTGGGTGTGTTCATATTAAAGCTGGTCTCCTCGGGCTAATCAAAGCAGTGCACAGAAATGTCAACATTGATCAGAGCAATTTTACAGACAGTGCATTAGTGGTTCATTACATGTAGCATATATTGAAAATGTTTTATAGGAGCTAAATTCAATCTGCTGCTTTCTTAAAATAATGAAGACCTCTTTTTAGTTATCATGTTTGCATCCATCACTCAAGCTCATGTCAATAAATAACAAATCATGATTAGCCTGACTAATATTGGTTATTTCTTAGAAACCCTGATATGATTAGTCTGACTAATAGTGTAATTTCTTAGAAACCTTAATGTCGACTTAAATAAGAATGAAAGCTACATTAAACTCAGGCCTGGCAGATGGTGCCGATTAATTCAGGTGCACAGCAAGCAGCAGCAGATTTATCTGTCAAATAGTTTTCTGTATGTTTTACTTCACTTATTTTGACTACAGTTAAAGTGAAGATTAGAGCCCTAACTGCAGCACGGCACTCATTCGTTGTCCACTCAGTCTGTTTTATGGGTAATGAAAGCGATCCAATATTGCTGAACACAATGTGAAGAGTGCAAGAGGGAGCAACATAAACAGTATCGACACAAAGTGTACATGTTTTCGTGATGTCCTCGTCAAACTGTCTGACTTAAAAGCCAGATGCTGTAATTAGCTATGGATTCTCTTGTACAGTGGCTCTTCCTCATTATTTGACATTGTGTCATTTATCCAAACACCAAAAGCAAGTTTTTAAAGCAGATGTTACATACTTAACTGAAGCTCTAAAAAGGTTTTTCACAGGAGTTTAAGAAAACATTGCCAGAAGCCATGTCATCATTTATGTATTTAGGGATTTACTTTATGGCCTGAAATGAATTCTTGCTCACTTTTCTTGGATTAGTAGTGTTAAATTGTAGTGTTAAAAACACATTAATGTCTTATGGTTTGAGATTAAAATGCAGCAACAAGATGAATACTACTTCCCTGCCAGTGACTTGGTAATATTTAAATTTATTGTAACAGCAACCATTGACACAGTATAAGGTCTCAGTAGCCATTTTCACAAAACACCATCAAGCCGGGCTTGAAACACCTACACTAATCTTGGCTCTCAATCACCAACAGAGGTAGTCACAGAGCTTAGTCAGTGGGTATGTATAAAAGTAAGCTAGTGTTGTGGCTTGAAGGTGTTAATGATGGTCTGTTTGACATGTGAGATGTGAAATAGGACATGTGTCAGCTCCGTTTTGTAAGCACACATTGTGGGTTGTCATCACCTCAGCTGAGTTTGCGAATGTCCAGAAGTAAAATGTACATTTACCAGTCAGATTGATCTATATCCAATAAAGAACAGATTCTAGCTCCATAAAGAAATTACCAAATAAAAGTTATATTTTTTAGTGAAGGTATAAAACATTAGGCATAAGAGTGTATGGAATTTAAGGTCATCTATGTATAACTATCGATGAGAATTTGACAGAACAAAACGGAAACGGGAAAGAAGAATAAATGACTTCCCCCTTTAGAAGTTCAGTAAATGCAGTGTGAATTCACTTCGTCACAAAATAAATGCTTTTAAGGCATTTTTTTAAAAATCATACACCCTTTTTTGAACTTTGTATTTTTTTATCAAACACCAGAATGCTGAACAACTTCCAATGAATTGAAGAGAAAGTCAACCAACCAAGCAAACAATGTTGATGCTAGAAATCCAGATTTTATGGCAACTATTCAGCACAGGTGATTTTACATCAATGTACCGGTGTGTGAGTCTCGAAGGTCTTTAGAACTTTTGTTTTACAGCAGACACTTTAAGTTGGCACAGCTTGAAAAGCACTGGGATAATGAATGACATTAATCTTGACCAAGAACCTTTTAGTGCCCCGGGATTTCAGCAAGCCCTGACAATGAAGCAGCTTAAAGAACAGCAGCACCTTCTCCCTGGTGAAATGCAACCTCATTTAAGTACATGGGTTTTGATGGATATTACAAGGCAAAACTGCTGCAACAACTAACAACAAACAGATTCTGATAAGAAAAAAATGACATAGCTACAGAAAATGTGGGTGTCCTTTCATACTGTATGTATCTTCTGTTGCATCTTTGTATTTGGGATGCTTTCATAATAAAATCAGCTGAAAGATTTATTTAGTTTTCCATTTAGCATTAGATTTATTAATCTATACTTAATGAAAAGCAAAGAGGCAATGCCATTCCAGGCAAATCAAAGTTCAAAGTAATTGCAAAAACAGTAGCTCTACTAAAACTTTTCTCTGTAAATTAGTACAAGGAAGGGTTATTGTAAGCAGTAACTCCTAATGTAATAATACATTTTACTCATGGGACTTATTTGTACTTTGTTTCAAATTACATACTTTAGTAATTAAATATTTTTACTGGGTTATCTTTTTTTCTTTTTAATAACCTGTATGAAATAAAAGCTGTAAAAACTCTTAGGGTCAAAGAATTTCCTAGGCTTTTATTTCACAATCCTTGACTTTGCAGCTTTGCAAATAATAAAATAATCTTACACTGAAAATATTTTTAAAATAATGAGTCAATGCCCAAAAAGACATGATTGTTACCAATAGGAAAAAAATAAATAGTGGAAGTAATGTCTGTTAATGCACCACAAAATAATGCAAAAACTAAACTGATCAGTAAAATATTGGTTCTGCTATTAGTGGGTTAGTAAGTGAGTGGAACTGTGCCCACCACACTAGGATACTATTAATGATGCATTGTTGGAGAAAAGTATAAACTAAAAGCACAAGAAATCAAGGAATATGAACTAAACATTCGGACTGTGTATTTTTTTATGTGTTTGTTCTTATGATACATTTTAATAATTTATTAAAATATCAACTCCCTGGCCAAAAGAAAACATCCATTTCATCACAGAGTGGTAAACACATTTATTTTATCACATTTGACATTCTGTTTTCTCCCACCAACATGAAACTCCTCTGAAGTAACTTTTGATCAGAGCTGTGTGCTCATTTCAATTTGAGGCACATACTGTCGTCGTAGAGATTTCTGTATAAGAAAATCTTTAAACTCAGTCTGCCTTTGTGCATTGATGAAGCTACTTTTTGTTTGGAACAGGTAAGCTTTGAAGTAAGATGCTGAATTTATTTCTTTGGTGTGGCATTCTGCTTTTCACTAGAGTTACTTATCCTACAGTATAACTAGAAAGAAAACCTCACATGACCTAGAATGCATTATTTTGTTTGTTTGTTTGCCATCACACAAATAAAATAATATTTCAGCAGTGTTTGTTTAGAACTATTTGCAGAAGCAGCGTCATGAAGTACCAGAGTTCAAATTGCAAGAATGCACTGGTGCAAACAATTCACGAAGCACCTGCGAAGACATCTGCACAGTATCCCGTGTGGGGTTGTCTGAACTGCTTCACTCGACACAAACCAAAGCAGTGAACATCCTGACCAACAAAGATTTTGAAAATGTGCTTTATTTAATGTCACCAAGCGTTTCACACTCAAACTCCAAACCTCAAAAACAACCACCTCTTTTTTCCCCACTTTAACCCACTGGTCACTTTTAAGCAGCTTGTTTATTTGCAGTGAAAAAAGAAATGAATAAAACTTTTATTAAGACTATTTTGTACAATAGTTACACACTGAAGATTTCACTGAGAAAAGTCTAAGAACGTAATTGCAGAACATTGGGCCTCATGCAAGAACATGTTCGTATTCTTATCCTAAATTTCTCTTACTTTTGTTCGTACGAAGGGTTCGTACGAACATGTCACGTCAGATTCAACAAACTCTTCTATCTTCAGGAAAAGTGTGTAAATGAGCTGCGTAAATTCATGAATGCGTATCAGGTGCTCGTGCATGAGGAGAGGAGATTAGCATAATTAC
>NW_013952414.1:658975-668003 GCF_001266775.1 Austrofundulus limnaeus | reverse complement strand
GTGTGTGTGTGTGTGTGTGTGTGTGTGTAATTGTACAGGGAAAGGAAACACTGCATTATGTAAAAGAACAAGTCCTGTTACCCTAAACCTTTTAAATTTGTTCATTTTGTCTGGGAATCACTGGTAGGCCAGATAAGTCACCCGAAGGCCGAATATGGCCCGAGGGCCGCTAGTTGTTCGAGAGTTACTCGAGAAAGAATCAACAGAAATCTGATTGACCTATGAAATGTTTAGCATTGACTATATTTTTACAAATGCCCCACAATGGGAGAGACTACAGTTATTCAGCTCCATGATAAATTCAAGAAGCTCTGGTGACATCAGCCCACCTTCATTTGAGACGGTGAGGCCGAGGAGATGCACAGTGGAGAGAGCTTGGGGAGAGTTCATCTGCAAGCCAGGAAGTTAATTACTTATGATGTCTATGGACACAGGTGGAGGACATTTCTGTACTAAATGACCCTAATGTCACAGCTTTTAAACTGACTCACTCAGAAGGACAAGATGTCACTGTTTTAAAAAGGGATGGAATAAATGGTATTCAGTGTAATTACGGTGGCAGAGAATTTCCATTAGAGAAATACTGTAAAGATGAAGCAAAGTGAATCAGTGCCGCATGGGTTAGGTTTGAAAATATTCTGAAGAATCTCTGTGTGTGTTTGCTCTGAGAATGACCCCTATTTTTATTTTATCATTTCTGTGGAGCAAGGCAAGAATAAGACATAAACATGGGTGTGTAGTGATATCTCTGCAGATGGATGCAGTTCCATCTGCTGCTTAATTGGACACCTTGAGTCAGATTACAACTGCTTTTTTAACTTGTCACTTTAAACATGAATTCCATTCTCTGGATATGAAGTCAATGGTCCATGATGTTGCATATGCATTTAAGGTCAGCTGAGCATGACAATTGTATTTTTAGTGAAGCTAGTTCAGTCAACATGCCCATAACCATCATTCTGCAGGAACACCACTAGTTTTCTTTGAAACAACTCTCCTTTATCCTCATTTCTGCAGGCTCATGCAAAACCATTTAACAACATCTAGTTTTTTAAGAGTTTATTATGAAGTACTATTTTCTTTTTTGTTTTTATTGCTGTAGACCGTATTAATGTATTTGAATGAAAAAAGCCATGAAAAGTTTAAAGGTAACTATATCAGAGCAAGGGTCTAAAGTAGAAAGATGTTAGACATCTCAAAGAAATCTTGTTCCACTCATCAAGGAAGAAACAAAACTAAGAAGTTAAAGATTCGACAGCTTATCTGAACCGGCACTGATTTTTTTCTCTCTCTTTCAGGTTTCTTTTCTTTCTGTGAAATCTGAATAAACTTATTGCCACATGTTTGACAAGAGTCCTCAGTTGATTGTTGAAGAGCTCGCTCTCTCTCTCTTTCTTTCTGTATTCAAGTTTGCTCAGTTGGAGAAGACTTTGCAGAGATGCTGTTTTTCTTAATATTTCTATAGTAAATTTAAACTTATCCTGTTACGTAACCCACAGCCACAAAATGGATGAAATTTCTTAAAATGCTTACAAGAACGCATACACAAATTAAATTAAGTACTGCATTTTAAGTAAAACGCTTGGCCTCTATGTGAAGGTCACAATCTGAAATTTTGACTCCAGTCATATGTTTTTGTAACTGTAACTAGTAGTTATTGAAGTTTAAATATACTAAAATCAAAGGATTTACATTTTTTAAAATAATGTTTAAACCTCTCAGAACAAGGACTTAAGAAAAAAAAGCATTTGTCTCTAAAATATGGATTCCCAACTATTATCAGTTCACATACTGTACGTCCATCATACTTGGACAGGTTTCCAGCAAATGTCAAAACAGGACAAATATTTCCATTACTGTAATGTCTAAGTGTTTCTTTGATACATTCTATGTTGGGACTGTGTTGGCCACTAAATGTGTATGTATGTATGTATGTATGTATGTATGTATGTATGTATTTTATTATTATTAAATTACACTAATAAATTTTACTTATTTCTTTTCAGTGAGGTTATAATAATAATTATAATAATAATTATAATTATTATTATTATTTTATTATTATTATTATTGTTATTATTATTAATTATTATTATTATTATTATTATTATTATTAAAAGTAAAATGTACCTGACAGTGGTGGACAAAATACTCAACTCTAGTACTTGAGTAAAAGTACTGACACTCATGGTCAAATCTTACTCAACTACAAGTAAAAGTTGCTCGGTCAAAAATCTACTTAAGTTAAAGTACTGAAGTACTTACTTTTGAAAATATTAGGTATTCAAAAGAAACATGCATTTAAAAATACTCAATTATTCAAAAGTACAAATTAAAATGTCTAATATCAGTACATTGCTGTATTGTTTTCAGAATGATTTTACAGAACCTTATAACTCTCAGAAACCACCTGATGTATCGACACATAGAACCACTCTGCTACAAATTCCACACCACCTGTAAAGACTTCAGCATAAAAATGCAATAAAGTGAGTGGTGAGTTCTTAAATGCAGAAATGTAGTTTATCCATGGTGAAAACATAAGACGTTTAAACTGATGCAAAATATTTTTCAGTCCTAAAATCTCAAACATTGAGCTGAGAAATGCCCATGCTGATCTGGTTTCTCCACTTGAGTTTCTTCAGCCGTCTCCATTGCTGGGTTCTGTTTGAAATGAAGGTGGAGCTCAGCTCACCACCGTTAACGAGGATGACGTAATTCCAAATCTATCCCAGGTGTGAGCTATGACTGTGATTGGTTCCCCTTGTGAAGAACATAAGGCGTGGCCAAATGCATTTCAAGAAAGGAAAACAGCAAAAGTGGATCACAAAACATTTAGCAATTAACTACTGGATAAACTTACAAGGAAATAACCCAGATCACCCTGTACTTGACATTTTAAACCCATGTTGGGAAAAGGGAAAAAAAAAACAAAATAAGAAGTTTTGGTTGGATAATTAAAAAGACAATAGAAGATATTCAGATAAATAATTTAGAAATTAGTTCAGTAATACCATTGTCTGTTATACCACCTTGGATTTTACCACAAGCTACAGTAGATAAGAAATTATTGGAAAATAAAAAGGATAAATCATTTAATATGAATTCACAAACAGTTCAGTTATATGTAAAAAATTATTACCAATTCATTCAGATTTATACAGATGCATCAAAAACATCAGAAAAAATAGGAATAGAATTTTATAGTGCCAGAATTTCAAATACAAATTAAAAAACAAATTACCAATGGATTATCTGTATTTACTGGAGAAATATTAGCTGTTCTGTTAGCAATACAGTGGGTGGAGGACATTAAACCATTAAAAATAATCATTTGCTCAGATTCAAGTTCCACATTAAGTTTAAACACAATCATTCAGATAGCAGACCAGACATTTTTATTAGAAATATCACATACCTTATACAGAATTCAAAACATGGGTTTAAGTATAGTTTTCATATGGATACAGCACATATTGAAGTGGAGGGAAACGAGATAGCAGATGAACTGGCAAAGAAGGCAACTCAAAAACCCATTAATTTCATGGAATATTCAAGTAAATCAGAAGCAAAGAATGTTGTTAAACAAAAAATCAAGAAAGAATGGCAAAAAAGGTGGGATGAAGAAAGAAGGAGAATGTCCTGATGCATCTCAATAATCCAGGTAAAAAATCAAAGGAAAAAAAATTGTATAGGTCCTCTGGACGGGTTCTTCTTTAATCAAACGTTTCGTCTCTCCTCCAAGAGACTTCTTCAGTCTGAGAGTTTCAGGCAAAATTCAGGCTTTTAAGCACTGCCTCCATGTGACTGATACTCACATCACATGGCCATCGTTCACAGATGACTCATACTCACATCACATGGCTATCGTTCACCCTAATTAATACCTTTTGTTAACAGGGGGTGGAGTGATACTGCCAATGGCAGCGCTGTAGGAGGGGGACAACTGAAAACGGAGGCCTCCACCTCTGTTTAATGATGGACGGTCTTTCTTTACAAAAATGGCTTCTTTTACTCCTCTCTCAAACCAACGTTCCTCCCTATCAAGAATGAGAACATCCTCATCTCTGAAAGAGTGACCGCTGGCCTGTAAATGAGTGAAAACTGCAGAGTTCTGGCCATTAGAATTAGCTCGTCTGTGTTGGGACATTCTTTTGAACAGTGGTTGCTTTGTTTCCCCGATGTATAACTGGTCGCAGTCCTCCTGGCACTTAACAGCATATACAACATTGCTCTGTTTGTGCCGGGGCACCGGATCTTTGGGGTGAACCAGCCTTTGCCGTAATGTGTTTTGGGGTTTGAAAGCTACTGGGACATCATGTTTAGAAAATAAACGTCTCAGTTTCTCYGAAACACCCGCAACATACGGAATAACCACTGGTTTGGTTCTGGGTTTGGGGTCTTCATTTTCACCTGAAGGTTGCATGGAATCCTGTCTGTGTTTCCTGTCTGCTTTCAAGAAAGCCCAGTCAGGATAACCACACTGCTCCAGGGCCTGTCGTGTGTGTGAAGGAGAAGATGGTTTCATAGAATCAAAAAGACAGTAGAAGAAATGAAAAATCATTCTCCATTTAAAATAAAAAAGCATGATACGGGGAAATGTAAACATTATGGAAAGGATGAAACAATAGAACATGTGATATTTGAATGTTATAAATACAAAGAAGAGATAAAATGTATGAGGAAAGAGTTTGAAAGGAATAAAGAAAAAAATAAACATAATAGACACTTTACAAAATCATTTAGGGAGCAAGCCAATACAAATTATAATAAGATTTTTTTTATAAAAACAAAATTGATTAATAGAGTTTGAATAAATAGTTTAAACAACAATTTAGAAATATTTAACATTTGAACCACACTACATACCAGTCGGTGGCGGTAATGCACACCAAACGTTTTTTGGCAACCATCAAAATAAAAAATCCAGAAGAAGAAGAAAAGTGGAGCTATGCTGAGCCAAAAGTAATGAGTAACTAACAAGCTTCTAAGAAATGTAGTGGAGTCAAAAGTACAATATTTGTCTTTGAAATGTAGTGGAGTGAAAGTCATAAGTTCCCCAATAAATAATTACTGAAGTAAAGTTACTCAAAAATTGTACTTAATTACAGTACTCAAGTAAATGTACTCCATTACTGTCCACCACTGATTAAGTCCCATCTGAAACCAGTTACGGACAAGGGCGTGTGGCTTATTAAGCCTTCCACAGCGAGTCAGCATCCAATGCAGACTTGAGCTGCAGGTGCAACACGAAATAGTGGTCGGTATGGAGCACGGAACATATAGAAATAAGTTCCACATCATGTTTTGCACACATATTTACTAAGTAAAACACCTCACCAACAAATATAATTTCACATAAATCAAGTTTAATTCAATTAAAACGTCATTGAAGACACAGAACCCTGGTCCATATTTAAAAAAGGAAGGGAAAAAAGAAAGACAAAGTAAATAAATTATATTAAAAGTGTTAAAAGTGCAATTGTTTTGACAAGTTATTACACTGTCTTTGTTACGAATACAGTCATATCTGAAAACTCTAAAATGTGGGCCTAATTAAACATTTTCTTTGATCTATTAAAAAAAGCATTCAGTCGCTGCCAGAGCTTGGACTGTTACCATGGTGATCACAGCTTCCTGTTCCGGTGGCGTGAGGAGAGCCCATCTCAAAAGAGGAGGGTGTATACAGTGCCATCAAGGGGACTCGGTTCAGATGCGAGGGGGGCTTCACAGCGAGAGTAGTGTGTAGGGAGTAAGGTGAGGGTTGCAGGACTGACATTTTGGACGATACCAAGAATGTGTTGTCTGTGCATGTGCAAGGTATACACCAGTGACTCTCAAAGTGTGAAGCATGCCACCTTAATTTTGTTTCTATGTGTTTATGTATTCATTTTTTATTCTAATAAAGGTTTCTGCAAATGGAACTGAAGTTTAGACCTTGAGTGTTGTAACCAGACTATTTAACAAAGAAACAAAAGATGAAAAATGAACAGGAAATCAACAAGACCACCACACTCAGTTCCTTTTTTTCTGGCTTGCAAATATAAACCCATTAAGGGAAAGAAGCAAAGTTTATTCAAAAGAAATAAAAAAACAGGCCTATAGAATACAGACAATAGAGAAGTTGCCTTGGTAAAATTCAAGAGTAAAGACATATTAGAATGAATACCTTGCTGTTAAAATTGCAGTAAATTATAGGAGATGAACAGAGAAGCGTGATACGTTTGAAAGCTAGCAGTTAATGATATGAAGCCAGGGATATTAAAAGGTACCTTAAATAATGACTCCCCAGCTCTGTTGGAAACCCTCTCAAGATTTTGCAGCGAGAGTTTGACTGCAATAATAAAGCATATAGCTAATTTTTTAAAAAATCCTTTTCAGGTACCATGGCAAGAAAAGCTAGAAAACCATTTCAATCATTCTGCCCTTATTGTCAGCATGACCAATTTGCCCGTTTTAATAAACGGAATAACTTTAAATCATTTTGGATTATTTACAACAATGTTAGCCAAATGGGCCAACTAGCAAGTGGCAACACATTGAGCATGGAGAGCAAGCATTTTATTAGTCGATGCTGTTTGGATTTTTATTGCTACAGTTACGAGACAATAACCACTGAAATACTTTATTCAGTCATACGGTCAGGCTGCTTCACGCTTGTAACAATAAAATGTGGCAGATACTGCATGTTTAGAGAATCACCATGATTATTATCATGACCATCATTGCCATTTAATTCTTAGTATTTTGTTTTATTCATCATCATGGTAAGCTGTGGGAGAAGCATACTCAGATATACCTTGTGGAGACAAAACTGATTACTCACCTCTGAGTTCGTGAGGGGAAAAAAGAGTGACTGGCTTTTGCATTTAATGCTTGTGTTAGCTCCATGTTAGAAATTCTTCTGGCACCATTTATCTATTTATAACTTACGCAGTTAGACCCAATTATAGTCATCCATCACAGCTTTCAGATGGAACTTTCTTAATTGTAGTGCAGCTGAAATTTGTTTTTTGAGGTACGTCATTCTGAATCATTCACTATTTTTCCATTTCAAATATATGAATCACCTCAGCGTGCATTACTATATACATTTATCCAGTGAAGGCTAATGTCTCCAGTCACTATCTTACTGTAAATGTAGTCAAACAGGTGCATGTTTTGGTTTATTGGTCTGTGCAAATGAGTGTCAGGACAAACTACCTGGAGAATTTTAATTTTGTGGCGATTAGTCTACATATGTGAGTCAAGAGGGGTTTAAATGCTCAAATTTTTCAAAAGAAAAAGCACTAAAATTATGCTCAAGATAACATACTTAGCATAGATGGGAATTTCCCCTCGACCCAAGCATTTATGAGCCCTTCAACGAACCGTCACTGTGAATTTTTGTCTCACTCTTTCTTTGCATTTTACTAACTCTTTTGTTTCACAGCTTATTGTTTCATATCACAGCTCTCTGTTTTAGCTAGTTGACAAGCCATCAAACAACACCTCATTCATCCATAAAGGTTATTGCAGTGGACAACTTTTTTAAAGTTGTTTTCTAGTGCATGTGTGGGTTTGTTTGATGTAGCTGCACATTAGCCATTTTAGAGGATGCTCATGACTCATCCCATTGACTGCCACTGTTTTTGTTTTCAAAACCAAATGGCGAATGGAATATTAGAGATGCCATTCAGGAAAAAATATACTATTTCTTTTTTAATTTTGTCATGCTAGTGTATTTATTCTTATTTTTTACATGATGTTATTGCTGTAGAAACAGATATTTTTGGTTGGGATATGATAAAATCTGTGTATGGGCCACTGTGGCATACACTACTTGATATATTCAAGTAACAATTCAAGTTAATAGTTATTCTGCAAATCAATTAGCTAAACTGCAGTTTCCCTAACAACAGATTTGAAGCAAATTAGTTTCATTATGTCAGTGTCAGAGAGTGTTTCTCCATTTTTCAAACTGTAATTCAGAATGAGATAGAAAGCCTCAGACTGTGGAGGAATTGTCATCTGAATCAAGTGATGATGATGCAAAACGGCAGTCATTGTGAATGGCAATCAGAATTTTTAAAAACAAATTAGAATGAAGATATAACGTAAAGAAGAAGACGCTAAAAGAGCTGTACTGAAAAAGACAAAATCCTGAGAGGGCTGAGGATGTGCCACCTGACAGCTGAAAGAAAGAAAAACAGTATAATGAAGTGTGGAAAGCCTATTTGCTTTTGTTTTTTAAAAACTGAAAATTAAAAGCTAAAAAAGAAAGAAATATAACTATTTCATTGTGTCATTAATCTAGATGTTCTTGTAAATGAAATGTGCAAATTAAATTTTTATGTACTGCCAAAATGAAAAAAGGAAGAAAAGTGGCCTTGACAAAAGTGTGATGTCACCATGTGACTGAATGGCTGATTTTTTTCCCCATTTCTTTTAGTTTTCATTCAAGATGAATTTGAGAAACTCTTTCACAAGTTTGTAAACAGACAAGATTGAATTGAATTGGAAAAATAACAGTATATAAGGAGGGAAAAGTCCTGTGCATTTTTAAAAATCTGTATTTTTGTGTTTCTGAAAATCTTAAGTTTGAAAGCAGAAAATGACAAAGGTTTAAAAGTGGAAAAATAAAGAAAATAAAGAAAGCATTCGACACCATTGGTCATAGTATTCTTCTTGAAAAGTTCAATAAATATGGTATTAGAGGACCAGCACTTAAGTGGGTGTCTAGTTATTTGAAAGACAGGAAACAGTTTGTACAAATAAATGATGTGCGGGCATGTTGGGGGAGACAGGTGGGAAGGTGGAGGTGGGGGGAGGACTTGGCAAATACTTTAAAGGTGAAGCTGAGGTTAAGTTTTTTTATTATTCTTTTTCATGGATAATCTGATAAATAAATTAAATAAATATATTTACTCTGTAATATTTTAAAGCAAAGAAAAAAGAATAAATTTAGTAAGTGTATGAAGAACTGATTTCTGATCAGACACTACAAAAATTAGGCTTCTAAAAAAAAGTCAAAAATACTAGATTAGAC
>NW_013952414.1:654961-658350 GCF_001266775.1 Austrofundulus limnaeus | reverse complement strand
ATGTGTTTAATTTTTTTCCACTGTCAACAACAACAACAACAATAATAATAATAATAATAATAATAATAATAATAATAATAATAATAATAATAATACGGTGTGGGACCATTGTATTTAAGTTTAGTAATTAAATGATGACTAGGGTTCACAATGCTTTCACAGGGATTTCTAATTATAACAAGAAAAATTAAGGCCTATTTATGACCTTTAAGACCTTTAAGGCCTTTTTTATAATAAATGGGAAAATTTATATATTTATATGATGCTATTTTGCCCTTTTCTGTGATTTTGACACTACTTTGTGAATACCAATTAATTATCAAACACCAATCTTGTTAACATGAAAGTTATCGTCTAACAGACTCTTAAAATTTTAAAAAAGAAAATAAGTGCTTGTGTTTTCCTGTCATGACTAAGGAGGAGGCATGAATTCAAGTGAGCTAAAAGACAAAAGGTGGAGAGCGGTTTAGTTGAAAATGTCGCTGTCTGACAGTTGTTGTGTAATTAAGTCAGTTTGCCATCTCTTTCTCAGCACTACAAGTGGCACTGAATGCCAGGCCTCCACAGAGCCTGCTGAGTGGTGCTGACACAGACACCAGCAGGCTCTATGATGTAGCTGTTCATTCTTAGCTTGATGATGTTGTTTTCTTCTTTTACACAGCTAATTAAAAAGTTTGTTAAAACTTCTTTTTCCCCATTATTAATACAAGATGAAACTTGCAAATTGTTTTTTTTAATTGAGGCTGAGCAAACTTGTCTTTTCTCTGTATATATTAACATTTTCTCTGTTGTCTTGATGAAAAATGTTAGTATCTCAGTGTTTAAATAGAACAGATCAAAATTTTCTACTTGACTAAATGATATTCATCTTGAATATTTGGAGATTTAGAATAATTTAGCACTGCCTGGTGCTGTGAAAGATTAACGCATTTAAAACTTCAACTATTAATCTTTGTGTGTGAAAGATAAAATTTAATCCACTGGAATTAAGTGTGTAAAAAACATCCAAAGGTGCAGCCAATCAAATTTGTCTGTGTGAATTATCATCGGCAAGTGTCAGCCCCAAAAAGAGGTTTTGGCAGTTTGCTTCTCACATTAGCAATGATCACAGAGAAGTTGATGCCCATAAATATGGAAGGAGTTATCAGGCCATGTTTTAACAATTTAAACTCAGCTAGAATTATTTCCTTATCTAGGAGAAATCTTTTCATCTCCATATTTACATAAAAAATTTAAAAAACTGTTTTTGTTTGCAAAGTTGACAGAATTTAGAAAAGTAAACATTTCTGGTGTTTTCTCAAACAAAACCAGTCTGCTAAAGTGCAAATCTGCTAATTGTAGACCTAAGCATTGTATTTGCACTTTATCAGTCCTATTAATTTTTTTTTAATTCATAAGCGGATTTGCCCTTTTTCAGTTAAAATTGCAGTTCCACTAATAACATACTGGTCATCATCTTGAACAGCAGAAGGTATGGCTATCTAGACTCACAACACATGGGATCCATCCAACAGCTCCCCTCCCATCTAAACACTAATTTTTGGAAAGGTATACATCCTTCCTCACTGTCGCTTTGAGTCACAGTTCAGTCGGTTCTCATTTTAGTAGGTCAGCTTTGCAAAGTATTTTTTCCTGGCAGCAATCTAAATTAATCATATGGCTTCTGTTAGATTATAATAAACACAGTGCAAAAGACAATATTCAGTAGCCAGCAGGGATCCACATTTTACAAACATTTCCCACAATGCTTTGTATCTGCTTACGTAGCAGGAAGGCAATGTTTAGAACTCCCTTTCCCAGCAAAAACTGTAAACGTTTGTAATCCATACTAAAATTTTGCATGTATTGATTTCTTTTACTTTACAATCAGAGCTCGCTTTTTTAAAATAAATTTTAAATGCTGGAGCTCAATACTTGACGTAATTGGTCGAAGCAACGGGGTTAAAGTGGTCAACTGGAGCAGCTGCAACTACATGGAAAATGTCCTCATACATCACAGTAATCTAGGTAGAAAAAATCAAAAAGAAAAAATAAGTAGGTCCTCTGGATGGGTTCGTCTTTAGTGAAACGTTTCGTCTCTCCTCCAAGAGACTTGTTCAGTCTGATGAGTTTCAGGTGAACTGGAATCCAAAGGAAACATGGAAAACTAAAATCCAAGCTCTTATTTTGAAGGGAAGATACTAGTTTCGTGTTCTCCGTGCTTTCATTTCCCGTCACAAATGTACCCAGAATGCATCGATTCAGTTTTCCAATAAAGTGTTTTAAAATGACTTTACTGATGCTTCTTTAATGAAAAATCTACAACAAACAAAATAAAAAGACAAAGAAGCAGCCGAAATAGCAATCTTCAGCAACTTCTTAAAGAATCAGTTGAACTAGTAAGCCTCAACAAGTTTTTACACCCAGGAGCCAAAGTTCTGTTTCAGGAAATCAGACCCCCAGCAATCGGCGCTTGTAAAACGAGCTGTACAAGGGTTCATACACCACTTGTGGGCAGCATTGTACATATATTGTACATGAATTGTAGCTAGCTAGAAAGTGTCAAATTTAACCTGCGCTTTAGAATTAGCTTCGCTCCTATTTCAATTGCATAAGCGCTTTTGAAGTTGCGGACTTAAATATTTTCAGAAGAGCTTTAGAAATTGCAGAGCTAATTTTTGAATTTGCGCCGCCCACCACTGAACAAAACCATTTCAGTGGAGCACTGTTAAGCACGGTTGCTGAATTTCCAAACTACACCAACTCTGTAGCCTGGCCCTTGCCTTCCTCAATTCTAGTTTCCCTACCCTGCTCCTCTGTC
Source organism: Austrofundulus limnaeus (assembly GCF_001266775.1). Classification (NCBI taxonomy): domain Eukaryota; kingdom Metazoa; phylum Chordata; class Actinopteri; order Cyprinodontiformes; family Rivulidae; genus Austrofundulus; species Austrofundulus limnaeus. The sequence continues at coordinate 655,550 of NW_013952414.1, read as the reverse complement.
AAGGATTTAGACAAGGATTTCATCAGAAGAATTTTGTTCAAGCCAATCAGAGAACAGAAGGTGGAGTTTTGAACGACAACATCGATTTTCTGCACAGTGTCTACTTGTTGTGTATTTTACCTGGGCCAATCAGCAAACAGAAGGCAAAGTTATGAACAATGTCGATTTTCAGCACATTGTCTCTTATGAGTTTAGCAATGGCGGTGGAGGAAGTGAATGAAGCCAGTCCGCATTGATGAGGCTTCCAGATAAAATTAAATTTGTTTGACAAAGCAGCAGCTCTCATTTACAGCCGTCTCGTTCAGCTCGGTACTTCGCTCCTCTTAGTAGGGTTGTTTACAGCACACGCAATTTCTGCTTAGCTTTTTAGCTTAGCCTTCTTCAAAGTGGAGCTGGCGTACACATACGCCGCGGCCAACTGATCCAATCGTTTTAAATGTCAACAGAGGCTACGCCTCCAGCAAAAATCGCTTCTCTTTAGCCAAGAGACCAGACCCTTGAATGAAGCAAAGTGAAGGACAAGGGTCTGGTTTTAACCAGGCTAGGTTTAAATTAAATGAAGACGCTAATGACGCAGAAATATCCTTTA
>NW_013952414.1:642344-650045 GCF_001266775.1 Austrofundulus limnaeus | reverse complement strand
ATTTCGAGCTGATCGCGGACATGCAGCTGTCACTCACTGCCCTGCTGCGCCATGCTCTCTGCCTTTTTTTCCCTCCTCCCATGTGTCTACTACACACACTTTCTTGTTTACCTGTTTCTGCAGGACGAACAGTGGGCTGGGGTATGCGTGTCTGTGTGTGTGTGAGAGAGCAGCACAGCAGTCAGCCCCCTCCTCCTCTCCACACCCGAGGCTGAGGGAGGCTGAAGGAGAGTCAACATACCAGACGATCATGCTATGCTAGTTGTTCCAACCCCTGACTACTGCCGGGGCGTGTCTTAGAGAGAGGCTTTTATATCAGAACACAGCCGCTGTGACGAAACCATGGAGAAGATGCGTCACCGTGGAGAACCATTAACCAATATGCAAATTAGCCTGCAGTACCACTGCTCTACCCATACGAGCAGCAAAAAGATGTTTTTAGACCAAATATTACAGATTTGAACAAATATGCACAAAAACATCAAAATTAGCACAGAAACAGTACAATATAACATTTTAGACACATTCTAGACAGTTTATCAGCTTAAAAAAGTTAATTTTGGGGTAAGTTCCTCTTTAATGGCACATAAAGATATGTACACAATTAGATTATCAAAAATAACTTAGATCTCTCAATAAAAACAAGAATCAGTGTTAAACCTTTTTTCCTTCATGGTCTTTAGCTCATCAATCTAGTTAAAATTAACACCAATTTATCCAAACTGAAGTCATTCATAGAGCTATCTATAGCACGTGAAACATTAATTGTTCTTGATCTTGCCATAAAACCCCACTTTGTAAAAAAATGAAAATAAAACAAATGAGATAAATGGTTTATTTACAGACTATATAAAATATAATCAGCCTTATAAAACTAATAAATGTAGTTTCCAACAACTAAATAAAAGACTTGTGCCAAGCAATGTGCACACACACACACAGTAGTCAGCGTTAATCAATTATTTTCCAAGAGGTTGCGGTTGTATGTGGGACGTCAATATCAAAGTCTGCAGGAGAAATTGGTTGTAGTCATTTCGCCATCCACAGAAATACCCTGCAAATCAAAGCTTGTTTACAATCATGAGCACTGCACTGAAGTTTATCCATGTAGCAACTGCTGCTGAAAGTGCTGGAGTCTGTATCGCACGTCAATAAATTCTCAACGCTGCATCATTTGTCATCCATATTCGCCATCCCATATGTTCAGTCTGGAAGGCCACAAAAACCCACTCCTTATATAAATGGCTCTTTGGTATTATTCACTGCAGGGAAACACAATTAGTTTAAGTACGATGTGTGTGTGTGTGTGTGTGTCATTCATTTGTTAAAGGAACACTGTGCTTTTATTGGTGCATAAAGGATTTTACACCATCAGAACACTAATCAAATATGTACAGTCTCCACTTAAAGCAGCTTAAAAGTGAATGGAAATCCAAATGTTGGCTTGCATTTTGTGCGCCTTTCTCTGCCACGTCTGAGGCGTGTGGCGAGGCCTGTCTCAGATTATCACTCTATACTGATGAGTTCAGGCACCAGAGTGACACGTGGTGACAGTTGTGTCTACAGTGAATCCGAGCAAGGATAAGAACTCCCTTTAATTCCCCTTGACATCCCCTTTGTCCACTCTTCTAGCTGCTCCTCTTTTCGTATTTGTGCTGTCATTTTCTTTTGATCACAATGTCAATATCTATTCCGAGTCCACTTCCCAGCGTGAGGCATTGCCATTTGCACAGGAAATAATAAATGCTTGAACATAAGACTTATGCCAATGATATTCCTCAACATTTTCATGAATATATCTAATAATTCCTTCAAGTTTTAACTGTATGGTGTTACTGTTGAGCAGTGTAACTGCTTGTGCCGGGCCACATTTCAAATTAAAATTCTGAGACTCCGCTCGGGGTGCGAAATGAAACAGGCAAGAGGATATTCAACACACTGACTGAAATGACAGACGCTGGAAGGGAGCCACCCACCATGTAATTGCTTGCGCATTGTTATTTCCCATTTATTCTCCAAGAAATTGTTGAAATGCATATTAAACTCTTATACATAAAACGTACAATTACACACTATGCCAGTGGTTCAATGGCTCCGAAACAAAAATAAATAAGTAAAATGGAAGGTGGAGCAACATCAAGTTCAATTTAAAACTTATGAATGTGCAGGTCAAGATAACAGTTCGTCTAACCTAATCTAGATAAAAATAGATTAGAGTTTTTTGTTTGTTTGACTGCAACCCAGAATTTATGGGGATTTGAAGCAAATTCACAGATTTTAAAACAAAACTGTATGTGACTAATGTCAAATCTGTGAAGTCATGTTGTAAAAAAACATTTGAAGAAAACTTTGTGACATCAGGAAGTTGAAACTGAACCCATACTCAGACAAAAATAGTACGAGGGACAGGGAGGTGAAGATATTAAAAAATGTTTTTAAAACAAAACACGATACAGGAGCTTAAACTGTGACTCAAATTAGGCATCAGCTGAAGCAAATACTAACATACACAGAAAAAAATAGGAGTTTACATCAAATCAAACCAAACTTTACTTATAAAACATCTTCTATACAATATGTAACACAAATTGTTTTACAGTAGATTACAAAAAAACTAAAAGAAAAACAACTGGCAACAATATAGACATCCTTCTTTGCTGTTTTTGTAATCTCCTGCATAAAAACTAATTTATTTCGTTTTGTTGCTCCTCCCACTTGAGTTTCTCTCTGACAGGTTCGGTGGCAGGTTTGGACCCAAATGCAGACATGCAGACAGGCAGGCAGGTGAATTCAAAAATAAGAATATTTATTAAACAATAAATAAATAAGCCGACAGGGCGGCAAAACAAAAACTTACAGCGAGCAGGTAACACGAAGAGAACACAGATGGAAGCCAAGGTGGATAACCAAACAATGAACGGACGAGGATGAAGAGAAACTGAGCAGAATATAAACTAACAGAGGTGAGTGGAAATGAAAGACAGCTGAGCTAATTACAAGTGAAGACAGGTGTGGGTGGAAAGATCTGGAGAAAGGTAAAACTGAGGTGAAGAGATAATGACACAAAGAGTACACAAGAGGGAGGCAGAAGGACAGCAAAATAAAACACACAGAAACACAAAACTTCTCAGTACCCACCCCTCAATGAATCGTCTCCAGACGATAACCAAAAAACACAAGCATGGGAGGGAGGTGGGGGCACAACAAACCATAAACAGGACGGTGGGCAAAAGACAACAGAAGACACGAGACTTGAAAAGACAGGACAAAGGGTACAGACAAATAAATAACAAAAAACCAAAAAACTCAAACCAAAAACCGGCAGGATGTCCTGGGAGGAAAAAACTAAAAAGAAAAATGTCCAGATGGCCCTAAACGCATCTGAAGGGCTCAGTGAGTTCAGATGGGCGCCCAAGGACCCAGCACAGACAAAGGGGCTCAGGAGGGCGGCCATGGACCCTGCCGCAGCAGAGTCGGAGCTCAGGAGGGTGGCTGTGGATCCGACCATAGCGCAGTCGGAGTTCAGGAGGTTCTGAAGGTGCCAACACAGGAGACCCTGGAGAAGCTGGCACAGGAGACCCTGGAGAAGCCGGCTCTGGGGAATCTGGAGAAGCCGGCTCTGGAGACACCGCAAGGGCTGGCTCTGGAGACACCGCAATGGCCGGCTCATGAGACACTGCAGGAGCTGGTTCTGGAAACACTGCAGGGGCAGAGCATAGAGACCTCAGCTGGGGCTGCAGCTGGATCTTGGACCACCCCGAAAGCTGCAGCAAGCATCGATGGAGGTGTAACCGCAGGAGGTGTCGTAGAGGTCTCAGCTGTAACAGGCAGCGAAGACTCAGGTGGGGACTCAGGCGAAGAAGAGGTGGCGGGTGACGACCCAGATGTCATGGAGGAACCGGCAGCCGATCCAAAAACCTCGGGAACCACCGACTTGGGACTCGTCACCTCAGAAACCATCGACTGTGAGACCACCGATTGTGGGATCACCGGGATCGCCAACTCAGAAACCTCAAACTCAGGACACTCAGAGGCCGGCGTGGACTCAGGAACTTCTCAATCCAACCCGGGGTTTCAGCCGTACCTGGGGACTTCTCAATCCAACCCGGGGTTTCAAAAACAGTCTGACCCGGGGACTTCTCAATCCAACCTGGGGTTTCANCAGTCTGACCCGGGGACTTCTCAATCCAACCTGGGGTTTCAGGCATACCCGGGGATTTCTCAATCCAACCCGGGGTTTCAAAAACAGTCTGACCCAGGGACTTCTCAATCCAACCCGGGGTTTCAGGAACTGTCAATGAAGATGAGGTTGTAGAGGCTGGAACTGTCGACTCGAAAACAGGAACTGATGACTCATGTACAGAGGTTGGAACAGGAACTGCTGACTCGAGGACTGAAGACTCTGTAGGTTCGAGGACTGAAGACCCGGGTGCAGAGGAGACTGAAACAGGTGAGTCCGGACCCCCTGAAGACTGGGTCTCTGTAGACTGTGTCTCTGTAGGCCGCATCTCTGTAGGCCATGTCTCTGTAGGCTGTGTCTCTGTAGACTGTGTAGAATTGATCTCTGTAGACTCGGTCTCTGTAGACTCGGACTCTGCAGACTCTATGGACTGAAGACTCTGTGGACTCTGTGGACTGAAGACTCTGTAGACTCTGTGGACTGAAGACTCTGTAGACTCGTGGACTGAAGACTATGTAGACTCTGTGGACTGAAGACTCTGAAGAGTCGTGGACTAAAGACTGGAACTCTGAAGGTGGTGATGAGTGGTCGTTGTACTCAGGACAAAAGGGGTCATTTTCAGGATCATAGTCCGGGTCGTAATCCGGTTCAGATCCTGAGTAGTCAGACTCAGGATGTTCATCATCTGATGACTCGAACTCAGGATACCAAGATGACTTGTAGCTGTGTACTTCAAAGAATCCGACCTGCCTGGTCGACGTGGGCTGGGTCCTTTGTCAATTGCAAAGACAAAGTGGCTGTGAATTTGGACGGTCCAGCCATCAGCTTTGTTCCAGCCCTAACCTTGGCTTAAGTCCTGTCACCTAGCAAACATGTCAATGCTAAACATAAATAATGAAAATCAAAAATAGATTAGAGAAGTAAGTTATTGATATTATGAATTAACAAAATGAGCATAGAGGCAATATATGAAGAACTAATATGAGGCGCGTCACAGAAGCTTGTTTGTGATTATTTCTGACAAGAATTATAAAGGGGGATGCATTTGTGGGCCGCAATTGGAGGAGCCTTAAATTTGGACAGTCTTCCGTGCATTGTTGTGATGTAACCAGCCTTCAAAGGATGAAGCCCCTGAATTTGGACAGCCGTTGTTTAATTTTTGCCATTTTGAGCTGCACTAAGTTCAAGTTTTTGAGGTCAAAAACAACCATAATTTTAAAGTTATTTTTAAAAATTTGAACTCCACTTATGATGATAAACGTAATGAAAAATAATGTTCAACAAATATATTTTTAAAACTAATGATTAGTAACCCTGACAACTTCAAAGCAGAAATGAGTTTTGATGTTTTGTTTTTCCTTTATCTAATAATCTGTAATGTACATTTTCACCTATCTGTCACACAGCTACAGGATGATTGAAAGGATTGCAGGTGGAGCCTAAATGGTCCATATTTCTCTTCTTGACACTCTTCTTTCAAGGCAATTTTACCGAATCTCTTAATCAAAGCCCCGAAGCGGCAGAGGATATTTGGGATGAATGTTTTTGCACTAAAACTAAATGAATTGCATCTTTTGTCATTAGTGAGTTCTCCTTACTTCCCTTTTCCCTACTGGCCTTTTGATAGAGAACCTTGTAGAAATGCAAGAAAAATGTCTTGTAATTTAAGTTGTTCATCTGGGAAGCATGTAGTGTTACGGTAACCTTTTAGCGAATGACATATTCCATTGTCTTATAGACAATGGCAGCTAATGATGAACAATCCTGTAACTGTCAAACTGCGCTTGTGTCTTGTGCTCTTTTTCAATTGCATTCTGGTTGAGTGTTATTGTTGGCAATGAAAATAGCTTGGCATAATGGTAGCTAATGGAGCTTTAATGGAGAGTGTCATGAAATAATCAATCTAAGAATGAGCGCAGAGGAACAGAAACCCCATCCCAAATGAATTGCTGCGACATGAAGACAAAATATCTTTTTTTTCTACCAACAACTTGTGAAACTCAGTGGCAATTTAGGCCAAAATAAAGGCACTAATGGAAAGCCACAGGGATTTTGAATTTAATTTGTAAAAGCTGTCACCTCTGCAATAAAACCAGAGTGGAAATAAATCGGACCTTTGTTTTGTCTGCAGCAGTGCAGAGTGATGCCAACAGATTTTGGACAAAATATGCATAATTTTACATGTTCCTGCTTTGTTGCTTAGGATTCGTGGCTAAGGTTCAGATTTAAGGAGCGAGTACAGACATGGCAGAAACTGTAGCTTTGTGTGCGTTTTTACTTGTTTTGTTTTTTTGTCCCTGTTTTTTCGATGCTGCATTTTGAGTCATATTTTTTCACCTCCTACAGCCAAGCTCCCTGTGTTTCTGTGATAGGTTTGAGTCACTCACATTGACCTAGATGTCAACTCTTTGTGCACCCTTGCCAGACGTTCAGCAGGACCAGTGGAGCAAGAAAAGGAAAACGGAGGCGGATGATGTGTTGGGCTGCATGGGGGCAGGGTTTGCATGGACATTTCTGGGCCCAAACTTCACTTGATGTGAGAAGACATCACTGTTTCTTTCCGAAAACATTACAGACTGTGTGACCAACACAAAGTGACACTGCTGCAACACCATGGCTCACTTCAAATGCTGTTTTTTTTTGTCTAAATACTATGATTCATACAGAAAATGGTCCACATTGTAGCACAGTGCCAAGAACTTGCAGCCTTCAGTGTCTAACTTTTTAATGATTTGCTTGAACAAGGAGGCTGCTCCCTTCCACTGAGATATTAAATTACTCTTTTGTACTCCACTGGACTAGAAACATAGCTTGGACCATCTATTGGCACATAATAAGTAGACCTCCACAGTGGCCAATTGATTTTAGGTTCCCCATAGGGATCCCTGCTGTAAGCAGCTATGATGAAGACAGCAAAATTATTTAGAGTAGGTCAGATGAGCTTTTGTTGAGGGTTTGACTTTGTCAAGCACAACAATCAATATGGAGTCTTGTTGCAAATGCTGAGGGAAGGGTTCTCTGGCTTGTGCTGCTTTCAAGCTCTGATAACAGCTGCTTTGGAGAGTTCCTTTTTTTCAAATGAGTCAATATTTTTATGGTAAAAATGAAGACATCACCTAGTTAGTGTGTCATCAAGACATAAAATGTTCCAGGAAGGCTTCAGGATTGGTATTCACCTGCAGTTTTCTTCTGAAAGTAAAATTACCGTCGTGTGTTGACTAATGAAGCAGAATCAACAGAATCAACTCACTTTACATTTTGTCCATGAAAGAGTCTAAATTAAGGCTTCAATTAGCTTTACGGAAAGATTTTTCAAATAAAAGACGTGAAAATAATTGCAGTCATTTTGTTGTAAGATGTTTGCTTTTTCCTATATATTTCTATTTAGTATCACCTGCTACCAAACAGGTGATAATGGTTTTAATTGTGTGTGTGTGCGCGGCGTGTGTGTGTGCGGCGTGTGTGTGTGTGTGTGTGTGTGTGTGTGTGTGTGTGTGTGTGTGTGTGTGTGTGTGTGTGTG
>NW_013952414.1:641197-642250 GCF_001266775.1 Austrofundulus limnaeus | reverse complement strand
GTGTGTGTGTGTGTGTGTGTGTGTGTGTGTGTGTGTGTGTGCGTGCGTGTGCGTGTGTACTGTGATGTTGTTAGCAAAATATCTAAATATAGTTCAGTAACACAAAAATGGTTAGAACTTAATGTAGTTGCTCACAGTCATTCTCTAAAACCAGTGATTTCCAGCCTATTTTCCTCAAAGCGCCCCCTTTCTTACTTCCTAGCCAAGCTGAGCAACCCCTCTGCATGTATCCCCCCCACCCCACCCACATCTCCTAAACATACATTCAACCTTTATTTTTTAAATCTAATTAATAAAATAATAAAGTGAGAGATCTTGGAATATCGCTTTACACTGTACATACAGTAACATCAGTCATCAGATTCTGCTACAAAGTTGAGGGCTTTTGGCCCATGGCTCATTCATGTTTTAGCCTGATATGTTCTGTTTGTTTTAGTGTGGATGAGTAATGGTGAGCCAAACTGAATCCGTTATGACTGAACAGCTTAACGTCTGTGTGAAACAGCCAATAAAACCTGACTCATAAACAGATATAAAACAGTGATTACTCAATAAAAACAGACAGTGATTTTTATTGGGAAAAAATACTCCAACTTATCATGTTTTATAATAACTTTAACTTTTCGATTAAAGTTGTAACGACAAGTCATGGAAATGAGAATAAATCTGGACTTTCTGTTGATATGTTAGATAAACTGTGTTCAGGAAGAAATGACTGATGAGGAAATACAAGCTGAACTCAATGGTAACAGAGCACATGCAACATGACTTGCATCTATTATTTCATGCTTGAACACAAACCATTATTTTTTGGTCAGCTGCAGTTTCCCCACCACCCCTTCCTTCAACATGACTAATCTCAGCATTTCCCTCAGTGTGATATTTTAGATAAGCACAGGTCAAACCATAAAAGAGGATCTTCTTATATTATTTGCTAAATGTGTGTCACAGGGAAGATCCTTAATCAATATTCCCTTGTCCAACCTTCTTCTATTCAGCCTCTCACTTTTCAAATTATGGATCTGTCTGACTCTTTAACAGTATGTATTACAT
>NW_013952414.1:637060-639992 GCF_001266775.1 Austrofundulus limnaeus | reverse complement strand
AAACCCCCACATCACTCCTGAGCTATTCTGCAGAGCACTGATCAATTACAAGCTGGCCTGCCAAGCGATCAAGTCTATAATAACACAATCTCTCTATCTTGTTCCCTGGCAGTAAATTACCTGGGCTGCAGGACAAACCTTGTCTTCAGCCCCACTTTAACCCAGGAGGGATCTTTATTATTGCCCCAGCTTTACATCAAATAAAGTCAGGTGTCCTGGTAATGAGATCACAACCAAGTCTGGCCTGATTTAAATGCTAAATACAAGTCAAAGCCCACCAATGACCTAAACACACTCCATTGGCTGAGGGTAATAATATTCTAGATGCTTAAATTGTGAGGATGGCATCAAAGACACTGAAATAGGGAAGTGAGCAAAGAATGGGGGAAAATAGCTTAGCCAGGTTTTTGATTGGAGAAAATCAGTGGCGGCTGTTCCATGGAGGGTGCTAGGGCGCCGCCCCACCACTAATTTTTGGGACAGAAAAAATATAACAACAAAATAATAAAATAAAATGTTTAGTAGAAATATCTATATATGTTTTAGATGTGTAAGATACGTTTTATATAGTTATTAATGCATAAACTTTCTGTAGAGGTTGTGGTTGTTCTCTCCTAATTGATGGTTTGCAGATTGGCATGTGGGCAGAGACTGGGATGGACTCACCTGCACAGCATTCTACTGAGACCATTTGAGCTGCTGGCTGAGATCCATCCGATGCTGGAATATTCAGTCACCTTCGGTACTGTGTATGACAGCCCAGTGTTATCTCTCAGTGAGATCCTTAATCTAACCTTTGTGATTTTTTTCGTGGAGCTAAAGCTGTTTCCGCCCACAGTGGCAACCAGCTCGGCCCTAGGCCCCCTCGCGGAGCTAAGGCTGTCTCCGCCCGCAACGGCAGCCAGCTCACCCCTAGGCCCCCTCGCAGAGTTAAAGCTGTCTCCGCCCGCAGCGGCAACCAGCTCGCCCCTAGGTCCCCTTGCGGAGCTAAAGACATCTCCGCCCGCAGCGGCAACCAGCTCGCCCCTAGGCCCCCTCGCAGAGCTAAAGCTGTCTCCGCCCGCAGCGGCAGCCAGCTCGCCCCTAGGCCCTCTCGCGGAGCTAAAGCTGTCTCCGCCCGCAGCGGCAACCAGCTCGCCCCTAGGCCCTCTCGCGGAGCTAAAGCTGTCTCCGCCCGCAGCGGTAACCAGCTCGCCCCTAGGCCCCCTCGCGGAGCTAAGGCTGTCTCCGCCCGCAACGGCAGCCAGCTCGCCCCTAGGCCCCCTCGCAGAGCTAAAGCCGTCTCCGCCCGCAACGGCAACCAGCTCGCCCCTAGGCCCCCTCGCAGAGCTAAAGACATCTCCGCCCGCAGCGGCAACCAGCTCGACCCTAGGCCCCCTCGCGGAGCTAAAGCCTGCTCACACTTAGGCCACCTCGTGGAGCTAAAGACGTCTCCGCCCACAGTGACAACCAGCTCGCCCCTAGGCCCCCTCGCGGAGCTAAAGCTATCTCCGCCCGCAGCGGCAACCAGCTCGCCCCAGGCCCCCTCGCAGAGCTAAAGCCTGCTCGCCACTAGGCCCCCTCGCGGAGCTAGCAAACTGATATTCCATGGAGGCCTCGCTTAGCTCTCTGTGATGACCTTGTGCCTGAGTGGAGAGCACTTTACAAGCCACCATTGGCTAAGAGAGTAGCAGATCTACAATGGAGAGTTTTACATGGAGCTATAGCAACAAATGATTTTGTGTCTGTGATCAACCCAACAGTGAGTCCTGATTGTCCTTTTTGTTCTCAGATAGAAAAAGTTTTTCATGTCTTTATGGATTGCAGTCATTTGGATCCAGTATTTTGGTTTTTAACAAATCTTTTTACAATGTTTCATGAATCTTTTTTCAAAGCAAGTGTTCATAATTGGATATTCAAAGAAACGCAAAGTAAAATGCCAGCTTCTCAATGTTATTCTGGCAAGAGCAAAAATGTCCATCTACATTAGTCAAAAAAGAAAAGTTGCATGTATTTAGTCTGCTGGCTTGTTTGGGGTCCCAAAACCCTGTCTGTTTTCCCATCCAGGTTGGAATCCTGAAACTGTACAAAGGGTTGTCCGGGATTCCTGACTGAAGGACCTGAGCCTCAAAGTATAACACCAGTCTGCAATATTTTGTGACCAGTTGACAAAGAAGGACAAGAATAATGAAACTGATTCTTTAGGCAACAAAAAGAATTCACTGAAGTATAAACATATACAGTACACTCCTATCAGAAGTGACAGAGTAAACCTTCTTCAACAAATAAGGACCTTGAAGTGAGATGATGAATAACGTTTCACTCTTTGCTAATGTGTCACATATTGTCAGTATTCAAACAAATGTACAACAAATATTCAAGAACAATGGTTATTGTGGGAATCTGGTTGCAGATTCAAACATGGCTCACCAGTCACAACTACAGTACTGTATATTTAAATTTTGAGCAGTTTGTTCCTGTTACAAAGATAAGATTAAGGGTGTGAATGCAAAATAATGTTTATGTTTCAAATAATGTATCGAAACAGAAAGTGATGATAAGAGCAGGAAGGTGTGTCCGTGATTTTTATTTTTTTTACAGCAGCTATTTTTTATTTTTGCAAATTCAGTTTTGATCACGACTCCGAGATTCAGCGAAGCCCCTTTTTTAAAAATTGATCAAATCATAAAATCTTTAATTATGCATGACTAACCAACTCACTGCCACTTACACAGGAGAAGCTGTCCATTTTTAGCTTTCTTTTCTTTTCATACAGTTCATTAAGTTTTAAAATAGGAAAATCAATGCCTGGAATCCATAATGTCAGCAGTGGGTTTGAGTAAATGCATTCAGTCAGTGGGCAGAAGTATGAGTCAATTTGAGGTGTTCTGAAGGCTCACACTGCTGCCACTCCCACCTGCTTCACTGCCATGAGCGTCATACATTTATATAT
>NW_013952414.1:635424-636850 GCF_001266775.1 Austrofundulus limnaeus | reverse complement strand
TATTATAACTGTGCTTTGATGGGCTGAGTGCAGTGAAGCACACGCATAATGTGCAAGGGTTGACAGAAAGGAGTTTATGGTAAATGTCTCTAACCATTGTGACATGTAATATCACGGTCAGCAAAATGTTGTACAAATTGATTTTTGTCTGGCTCGTCTCCCATAGAAAAGGATTTCTTCAGGAGAATTTTCATCTGGGCCAATCAGAGAACAGAAGGCGGAGTTTTGAAAGACAATGTCAGTTTTCTGCACAGTGTCTGCTTGTAGTTTATTTTACCCACTCCGTGTTGGTAAGGCTTCCAAAATATGTTAAATTTGTCTGACAAAGCAGCAGCACTCATTTACAGTCGTCTTGTTCGGCTTGGTACTTCACTCCTCTCAGTAGGGTTGTTTACAATGCACGCAATTTCCGGTTAGCTTCTTAGCTTACTATACATCGCGGCCACCCGATCCAATCGCTTTTAACTTCAACAGAGGCCTCCAGCAAGAATCGCTTTTTTATAGCCAGGAGTCCAGACCCTTGTATAAAGCAAAGCGAAGGACAAGGGGCTGGTTTTTATCAGGCTAGTTGGAAACCAATATAGATATCAGCAAACAATATTTACAGTAGGCTCAGTTTAGTGAGAGGGACATCATACCTCTCATTGTAATCCTACAACATACATTAAAGTTGAATAAATGATTCTGCATGTTTCACATGTTTCTATATAGTCTTTGTCCAGCTGTGATTAAATCTGCAGTCTAAAATTAAAGTCAACTGACTCAGTGAGAATAAGTAGTTTAAGCTTTTATGATCAATGATACTCCATTAGGTAAACTTCACTACAGCCATTTTCACTGACTTGTATTGTGGGTTAAATTATACAGATCAAATTCCTCCTCACAAAGTGCTCTACAGGAGCTCCGAAACTTTGCCTTTTCTCGCTCAGAAATTGAAACAGGGTACGCTGTGTTACAAAGGTCTGCCAGCAGGGGCTCTAAGTGTAGGCAGACAGCCTTAAAGTGGTGACAAGTAATGTGAAAGTTTAAAACTGGCAGATTGAACAAGTGTTGTGCTGGTTTTACATATTTCCTCTGAATTCACAATGTACAAGAGAAATGGAAAAGGAACATTGTAATCTTTACAAAATAGGCTTTGAGAACATTGAGAGTTCAAATAGAGTAGAAGAAATCTTACCAAGTCAGTAACAGCAGGTTATTGACAAATAGACAATTTTAGCAGTTTACTTTGCACCAACTTTATCGCAAGATTTTAGAGTTTTGTGAAGTATTCATCAGTTATGTTACCTGCAATAGACGATGTTGAGCATGATTAATTTGATGGAATTCAAAAGATTTGGTTAGAAATGGAATAGAATAGAATAGAATAGAATAGAATAGAATAGAATAGAATAGAATAGAATAGAATAGAATAGAATAGAATAGA
>NW_013952414.1:614140-635379 GCF_001266775.1 Austrofundulus limnaeus | reverse complement strand
AAGGGAATATCAGCTTCCCCTAAAAGGTAAAAAAAAAATATGAGTGATCAAATACTGTATATACTGTTGTGAGTACATGTCATTGACTAAATATGTGCTACAATGTGCTCAACTTTTCAGAATCAGCTTCTTATCACTGGTAATGACGTGGCTTTCCTCTCTCTCATTCCCGCAGCTTCACGGTGCTTTAAACAGTGGACGCTGAGCTTCCACAAAGCTCAGTAGCGATGCAAAGACTGCAGCAAAATGACATGTCATTGGCTAAATGCTGGCTTTGTCCCGCCCATCAGATGCTCAGCGTCTCTGAGGGTCTATGGGGCTGTGGGCTGGCCTTGGCCGGCCCCAATCCCTTTTTGACTGACAGCGAAATGAGCTAATCAGCAATCTTTTGGTGTAAACATTTTGTGGGAGCTTTTTTTTTTGTTTCGTTTCTGTTCTGAGTTGAATCGGTGACTTTATTAATCCATTTAGCAGCATTTTCTTTGTTAAAAATGACTAGCGACAAATCGAGCTTCTACTTCTGGTGGTTGTTTTGTAGCTTCTTATGTTTGGAGACGGACTTCTATCACTCTTTCTGACTTCTTCTGTCCAGCGGCTGCTGCTGAGCCCCTTCACCATCATGAAGCACCTCACAGGTGGACACACTTCACACTAGCCTCGCACCAGTCCCAGCTAGCGAGCAAGCTAGGTAGCAAGCTGCACGTAATGGCAGACAGTTTGAATGTTGTGGATTGGATTTTGGCAAAGCCATTTGATAGTCTTCCTTACGAAGACAGAAAAACTTAAGAGTTAAACTGAACAGCAGGGCTGATCAACTCCTCAGATAAATTTGGTGCAAAAAGTGGGGAAAAGTAAGATAAAAAAATCTTTTTATTTATCCCACAGTGGGGAAATAACAGATCCTTTCAGCTGTCCTGGTATGACAAAGTGAGCTGGCTGTTGTAAAAGACTAGAATAATCTGGAAAATGATTATAAAAGCGTTGGATCAATTAATTCCTTTTAAAAAATGACCAACGCAAAATTGTTAAAGAAATGTGAAATTGTTTCATTTGTATGAGTCACTGTTTGAGGAGTTGAATTTTTTATTTTGTTTTATTATTGTTTGAAATTAATATTTTTTGTAAATGGGAGCAGATGTCATAAGATCTTTTTCTTTTACTGCTGCCTTTTATTTTATTTTATTTGTATTTTGTTTTATGTAATGTTCTTTTTGTTTCATTTTGTTTTTTCAAATGAAATGAATAAATACTATAAACTAAAAAAAATGATCTGTGACAGGGTCACTCAACCAACCTATATAAAAAGAAATCCATTCAAGGTTTTTTTTTTGCATCACTGTTATCAAGCATTTGATTACCAATCAATGTCACAGTGGTAAGTTTTAATGAGGGAATTTGTCATGTAGTTTTGGAAGAACCTAAAGTCCCCAATGCAGACTGGTACACAAGGGCAAGAGAGCAAACTTGGACTTTAATGACAAAAAATAAACAGCTGACAAGACAGCATACTGAACACAAAGATGACTAAGCACAAAGAGCATGCAACTAACAGGACAACAGGCAGGTGACAAACAGAGTGTTGAGAACCTGGGTGTTTAAGTCGACTGGGAGGAGTGATTTCAAGTGGAAACAGCTGCGACTAATAAACACGGGACGCACCCGACGACTGAGGAAAATGGCTGAGAACATAGGGAGATGCTGGGAAATAAAACAAACTAAACAAAGGGAATTAAAAATAACCCTGACATTCCTGGAGTTATTTTGAATAAATAATTCCAAGTTTGTGAAAAAACTCAGCATGACAATTCTGTTAGCTCTATTTTACCTAGCAGCTGGTGCAAATTGAGCCCGCAAATTAGAAAATTATTTTGATCATTTGTAAAGCTTAAAGAAAAGTTAGGATTCATTTTGTTTTTATTAACCTAATTATATTTCCATTAAACACAAATCTATTTAATTTTTCTTAATATTAGTAAGGATCTAGTTTGCAGAAATGTAAAATGAATCAAAATACATGTTAATTTTTTGGCCTGCATTAAGTCAAGTCCTTGCTTTCTTGCTATTGGTTAATACAGAGTATCTTGCAGCGTAATGGTCTTGTCCTTATCCCGAATGTGCAGGTACACAAACAATCGATGCTTGCCAAGTGCCTGGTTGCTTTTTTTAATTAGGCCAGCTTTCAAATGTATCTGGAATACACTGTGTTCATCTCTGTGTGCGACAACCAGCATGTCGCTTGATTACACCCAACACTTACAGAGCAACACATCCATCTGCAGCACATACAGGAGCTGCAAAACTGATATCATCAGTTAGAGTGCTCTGCCTCAAACTGCAAAGTGTCCACTTCTGTCCAAAAGGAGACAAATGACAGGTAAATACACCAAACAGCCTGTCGCTGTACTCATCTGCTGCCCATTTTTCATTTCGTAATAACAATGCAGGAGGAGAGTCCTTTTTGTTGGGCCTGCTGGTGCGTGAATGACTTGGAGAGGAAATAGGGCCAGTAATTATTCTTCCCTCCACTTGCCCCCCACCCCCACCCCCATGGCACCCCACTATTGCTCACATGCTGAAGATACAGGCGATTGAATCCTGATGAAATTCCAGTATGGCAACAGCTAGCACACTAGCCTTGGAGCCAGTTTTCATGGTAAAGCCAGTTTGAGCTGAATCTGACATCGAGGAGCTGGTAATTATTGGAATTGCAATCATATAGTCAATATACAATGCAGTGAACTGTATTAAGTGATCAGTATGTTAGAGGATTGAGCACATTTTTCATATTCACCGTGTTGTAAGTTAATGAAAGTGTTATCAGCTAGTCAGGTGTGTTCAGCATTGGGTGCTGAATGGGTTTCTGAGTGATAGCACAATCACTTCATTAAGCTGAGAACGCACACTATAAGAGTAAAGTATTAAATAGAGAGTCAAAACACAAGAAAAGACAATGCTTCACCTTGGGATGAATATTAAATGCCTTATAGCAGAAATGCACGATAGAATCTACTTAACACAAGTGAGCCATAGCACCAAGATGGGGGGAATTATGAAAAGCAGCAACGCTGACCTTTAGTATGGTACTATAAACCTGTACCAATCCTACATCAGACAGCAGGAGCTTTGTTGTGTGTTTTTCAATTTATATCTGGCTTGTTTTTGTTTTTTTTCTTAGTGAAATGTCTGTTGACATGTAAAAATGCAATTGTCCTCTCACCAAACTGCAAAATGGGGAAAAAAACTTTTTTCCAGTCAGATGTTGTTCAGCCAATATAAAGAAGACCAAAAAAATAAATAAATGTCCATTATTATTATTATCTTCTGTCTTGTGTGCAGACTTTATACTATCACACATGTGAGGCTTTCTTCTCTTATGAGCTTGTCTTCCAGTTGTTTGGGTGTACAGTATGTCAGCATGTGTTCATCGAGGTTCAGATAAAATATTCACCACCTCCACCTTTGTGCAGAAACGTATGTTTGCATTTAAATAATACCGTGTGCAAACACACAAGGGATTACAATAAAGAGAGGGGACAGATATGCTCCAGGTGGCAATGCTACTGTGCCTGGGATGATGACAGTAGACCATTGAAAGGCTTGCCATCTGGGGGAGGTAAGGCTTTTGTTTCCTCTGGGATGCTCACTGTGAGCCAACATGGGACAGAAAGACCAGCAGACAGACTGACATCAAGCTGCTGCATGGTAGTTTCAAGGGTCTAGGTTGACACAGCTGTTTCATATATGTCCACTATCTGCTTTTTAATGTTCAAGCTACAGCTCCAAAATATGTTTTCCAGCCTTGTCATTCTTTATTCTGTCAATCCGTTTTAATAAATCTACAATCCTGGGCCTTTCGTAATGAGACCCCAGCTCCACATGGCGGTGGAAAAGGGCATGTAGGCCAAGCCTGTGCAACAGACCAGAGTCCAGGGAAAAGCCTGTCATGATTAGTGACTTGGAATGACTTTCATTTGCGTTGGTGGAGGCATGCAGCCAATCGTAGGCCACAAAAGTGCATCACAAACAACCCATAAGCAGGCTTTTGTACACGAGCTGCCTTTCCAGGTCAGCCGAGGTCTGCGTTAGGGGGTGGAGATTTAAAATTATAATTAAGAGGCTGATGAGAGTAACATAAATATTACCTGACAGTAATGACAAGGAAGAGAGAGGCATTTCTAGGTAGGGTAATGCACCTCCTGGTCGAGCTGTGCCTTTGGTTAGGTTTGTAATCTGATGTCAGTGTGCATTAGTTCTTGATGAGTCCTTCACCTTTGTTTTTGTTGTTTTTTTCTTTTTTGTCTGCAGGATCAGCCCACTCACTCTCTGGACAGAAAATCACATCAGAACAGCAAGCAGCCTCGACCACTCTTGAGCTTTTTCTATTTTACTAAAATTTCACACTTGTTTCAGTCAAGGTCCATTGACTTTGTATGCCCTCAGTCCTTGTCTAGAGCACTTGTTACCTTGCATGTATTACATGGTCTGACAGACTTTAGCTGAAAGTGAGAAATAAAGAGGGCAGAGAGAAAGAAAGACGTGTCAAAAACCACTAGGGTGCTAAAACATAGACTATTAAATTGTAATGTCACCATTTCTATTGCTTTATTTTGCAAAATACACTACACAAAAGGTGAAGAAATTTCTAAAATGCTGTTTGTACACATTGCCTGAATTTGCCTTAAAAATAGGAATGAAGATTATGTAAATTTGTGATCTAAATTAAAGGTCAGGATTTTTTTTGACCCAATTACCTACTTGGAGTGAGGTGACATTTTTGAACATCAGCACTGGTTTGCGTCATGTGGTCAAATTGATTTTAGCCTATGATGGAACTGTCAGAAGAATGGTGCCATAACCATCCAGCAAATGAGAGCATTAAGTGTGCATCGGTGTCTTGCCCATTTTTTTATGTAATGTGGCTGTTTTTACACAGTAGTGACAAATTTGACTTCTTCAAAACTGTTAAATGTAGTCACAAAGTGTAAATGCAAAAGAGAAAAGCTAATGTATCTTTAGCGTGCTTGTGTTTTTACTGCCCTACAACCACAATTTGATTAGATATGGCAGCAGCATAAAACACCATGCCCACACTTGTCTTGATTTGCTTCACTTAACACACATTTCTGAGCCCACGAAGGAAGAAAGCACTTTCCAATTATGCTTCACTGCAACTAACCAACCCTGACAATGATCAGTCTGGATCATAAACCTCAGTGACTGCAGGTTTTAACACTTGCCCAATGAAGAACCTAACAAATATGACCTTTGTGAGTATGCAAATCCTTAAATCATTCACTGCAGCCATTATTGTTAACAAGCTCAATCCTTCAATTTGTTCCCTGTGCTGCCCAAGCCTGGTTGTAAACAGGCTATTAAAAAGGGTCTGCTTGTGTCTCTAGCGGCCTTTTGGCCTTGTGCTCGTGGCACCTGCAATGGAGTTCTTAATGAGGTAGAAAATTAAAAGATTTAGCCGGACACTGCAAGCTTGTTTCCTTCTAAGGAGTTTTTGTTTTCTATTAATCTTTTTTGGTCACTTTTTAGACCCAAATCTCACAGATTACAGCAATCATATCCAAATAATCAAAAGTAACAAAGGTGCCTCCTATGGAAAATGTAAATGTACTCAAGTGGGGGGTGGGGGGATCTAGAATTAGAGCAAATGTTTAAAAAAATGATAAGACCTAAATAAAGGCAAGAAAAAATATGATAAACTAGAATGAAAAGCTGTTATCAGATGTAGAGATGTGGAACCTTGATGCACCTTATTTGCATACTCAAGTAGATTTTTAATAAAGTGCCGCATGAATGGCATGCGCTGGGTTTCCAGAGTTTCTTTGGGCCTGTCACGAATTTCCCTCAAACCAGAAAACAAGGTCTCATCAGGATTCTATGTCTAACAGGATTTACATAGTTGAGCAGGTTTTTATTAAAGCGTAGAATCAAAAGAAAATGATGCTGGATAAGGGTTCCCTGAAGCCTTTCAAGCCAGTTAAATTACTCAAACCAACCAACAAATTAAAGTTTATTATGTGACATTTATTGAGGGGGAATGCCATAAGTGTTTGCAGTTATGTAGTTAATGTGACATGTTCTTATCAGGAGGCTAGTAAACAAGAAAAAAAAACTTCCTGTTGAGCTATTGCTGCAAAATATTAACAAGTCTTCTCGGCTTCCTTTACATGCAAGAAGCTCTGACTTGTTAAGTCATCAGAAAATAGAGTAGCTTGTGTTAAAGTATACCAGAGTATACAAGACTCTACCGGTAATAAGATGATTTGTTACTGGTAGTGTAACCTGTATATACAGTATTAGTAAAGTAACCCGTCCAAAACTGACAGTTCAGGGGTCAGATTTATAAAAGATTGCATGGAAACCATACTAAAAGTGAACGTACGGCCAAAAGGTGAAAATGATGTATGCCAAAAAATTCTGATTTGTAAAACCGTGCGTACACACGTTTCAGCGCACCTTTCATTTTTAGATCACAGCCGCACCTCAGAGTTTGCGCACAAGGTCCCGCCTCAGGTTCTACCCTCTACACGCCCACACTCAACCATAAACAGTCAATGCAAAGTACCTCATTAATGTTAAGGTGTATTTAAATCAGTCAGCTGATCAATGTAAAAAAAAAAACAATTGGCCGGTTCAGACACACGCTCCGTCGTGCATCTGGAGGACGACAGGTGCTGAAAGCTGCTCACGTGAACAGAATGTCTGTAATTGACACAGCTTTTCCCCCATTTTACAGGTTTAGAGTAATCTAATGATTTATTTCAAAAACTCAGATTCAAATTAATTTTCTCTCAGAGCCTGCATGATAAAAACAATAAATAAAATTAAATAAGATAAATTCAAGTTCACCGCTCTTCTCCCCCGTCACTCCCTCTCCTGCCTGTTATCTGCGGCAGACCGTCTCCTCACACCACCACCACAACCACCCCACTCCGCGTACGTGAGTAATACGAACATTCACAAAAGTGAATCTTTTATAACACATCCACACTGGCGAGGGTGCGTGCACCCTAAGCGTGGCTATAACCGAGCTTTTTGCTGCCGTGCTTCGCTGAAATATCTCTTGTCAGGGAGGGGTCTGTGGGTCAGGGTCATGAGGAGATGAATGGAAACGTGTTAAGATTTAAGGTTTTTATTTCAAAGATCCTTATGGTTCAGCAGCAGAAGCATAAATTATACTGTTAAGAAAGCTAAAGTCTATCTAAAATCTAAGTCTGATTCTGAAGGTAAATTAAATATCTGACAGTGATCATTACACAGTGTGGCTCTAATTCCTCACTTCACCATCTGTGTCGCAGTTTCCCGTCTCCAAAATGAGCGTACGCATGGGTCAAAGCTGGCGTGAGGCACCGCACATTTTCACATCAAGTTTGGATTTTATAAATCACAACCTTGGCTTGAAAAGTAGCGTACGCAAGTTTCTGGGGCCTCATGCATAAAGCATTGTGCAGCTTTCACACTAAAAGTTAAACATACGAACAAATTCAGAAAAGTGCGCCGCACCAAAAAATTCAGATGTATAAAACCGTGCGCATGCATGTTCCTGGGCACATTTCCTTTACACATCCCAATGAACGTGAAACTGAGCGCACGTGAGACACCTCCCCTGACATGCCTCCATTTGATTATGTAAATTATATGTAAATGTGTCCAGCGTGTGAGATTCTCCTCAGATTGTCCTCTCTGTGGGATCAGAAGGGATTTTTAGATGCAGGAAAATTATACATTAAATGGAGAATGATTATTTTGTTGCAAATGTGAGACATGTTGTTATATTGTATGCTTATAATGGACATTCATGTAGAATTAAAGTTATGCATATAGCTAAAGTAATATCAATATATACACAGAAGACATTTAGACTACTTTTACATGTAGCAGAACCCCCCTTACTCCTGTCATTGGATAAAACAAAAGCCCCTTGCACATTTAATTAATTTTATTAATTACAATCTGTACAACAATGACTGAAGACTAAATGTATTCATTTATTTTGTAAGCTAAATATTGTATGTCATGTTAATAATGTGATCAAAGGACATGAAATTATAAAGAACATAAATTCAATTCACACCTCCACAAACAAACCGGACTTTTCAGGCAAACGAGCTAGAGTTTGATTAAATCGGACTAAACACTGTAGGTGTGAATACGCCCTAAGAGTTATCTGCAACAAGTGAAATGATAATGGTTTTATACCCTTTCTGCAAAACTCCACTTAAAAAAACTGAACTATCCCTTTAAATGTATCTCATCTGTCTTTATAATCAGCACAACCACAGAAACTTTGTCACCATCCCTGAAGGCTTCTGTAAAATATGCATAGTGTTTGCGACCCGTATTTTAAAGTGTGTGCAAAGAAAATCCTGGTCTCAACGGTTCCAAACAGACCTGTAAAGCCCAGGAAGTAGCTTTTAAGGAGGAAATGTGTGTCACTATCACAAGCCCACTTGCTCTAATTAAAGTCTAGGAATTCAACAGAGAAAGAGCCTCAAATTCTTTTGAGGAAAGCAAAAGGGCCCACAAATAAGTCTGATTGGTTGCCAAGGGATGAGAAATTGTTTGGCAAAAGGTAACAGGAACTTTCTTTCTGAAAATGACTTGCTGACCTTTTTCATTGACCTCATTCACTCAGCTCTGCTGTGTCCTACAATCCTCTCATGTTTTGGCAGTTTCGCTGGGTTACCACGGTAATGGCCTAATTTGAAAAGGTTGTGGAAGTAGAAAATAAAGACACTTATTGCAGGAAAGGACCTGGGACTTCAGACTAAGAATTTGGCCCGGTGACCCTCTTTTCCTCCTTTGTTTGTGTCGTTGAACAAGTTCAGGGTTTTTTTTTTCCCCCTTCGTTTTTTTTAGGTTTGCATTCTCAGAAGAGAAGCAGGTGAAAATGCTACAGACAAATTATCTGTGTTTGGCATCAAACCTTTTGAAATGCTGCTGATTTCCAACTAATAGTTTGTTTCAATTGGGTGTTTACTTCTGAACATTAGGAATGAATCTTGAGTCGGTCAGTTCATTCAAATTACATATTTGAAAAGTGATTTCTAATTAAGAAACTGTCAGTAGCTGTTTTATCCCCCAAAAATATAATTTTGAAGGCTTTTTTTGCAGCTTAGACAAAAATAATTCAGTTTATATCTAAGGAGCAGTGACATCAGTGTTGCAGTTCCTGTGCAGCACCACCTTGATGATGAGGTGATGTGACCCAGGTCTGGGCTGCAGCTGAAAACAAAGCAGGGAAAAGTAGCTGGTGCCAAACACAATGAAACCAACTACACATTGCACTTTCCTTACAGATGCGATTAAGCAAGATCAGCGGAACTTTTTATTTTTATTTTTTTAAATTTGTTTTAGTTGTTGCAGCAAGTCTTTGTATGTTGTGTAACTCAGAAGGCTGAGGAATGGTTGATGTCGAAAACAAAATCATAAGAAAACACACATGGACAATGGCAAAACTGAAAATGTATTCATTATTTCTGTTTCATTATCAATCTGCGTAAGAAAAATTAAACTTTCAATTTCATTAAAATATGATGCATGCTGTGTTAGTTTTCCTCGTCCGTTCATTAGTTTCAATCTGCTCCTTTAATTAGATTCTAGCTATTCATATTTTTATTAACAATTTTGTAACATATACGCAGTGTACCCACGTCTTGCTTTTTGTTGTTTGTTGTCTTTCTGCCTTTTCTTGCATATGTATATTTGTTAAGTATGTACAGCCATTAAAAAAGAATCACAGTTAGTATACAACTTAACAAAGGAAAAAAGAAGACAAGCAAAACTACAAAACAAAACCTGCCCACCCCTGACCCTCCTCTCTATATACAACAAATTATACAGTAAAAATCAAATGTAACAATTACAGTGGGTAAAATAAGCATTGAACACGTCACCATTTTTCTCAGTATAAATATATTACTAGAGGTGCTAATGACATGAAATTTTCACCAGATGTTGGTAACAACCCAAGTGATCCATACATACAAAGAAATCAATGTCCAGAAATGAAATTATTTGTAATAATGTGGAATGACACAGGGAAAAAGTATTGAACACATGAAGAAAGGGAGGTRTAAAAAGGCATGGAAAGCCAAGACACCAGCTGAACTCTCTCAGTAATTTGAAAGCAAGCCTGCCCATTGTCAGTGCAAATTAATATCAGCTGGTTCAGTCCCAAATGATGGCCAGGTATCACACAAGAACCATCTGAAGATGGGTAAAAGTAAAGAGCTCTCTCAAGACCTTCACAACCTTATTGTTGCAAAGCATAATGATGGCATCGGTTACAGAAGAATGTCTAAACTTCTGAAGGTTCCAGTGAGCACTGTTGGGGCCATAATTCAGAAGAGGAAAGAACATTATTTCACCATAAACTGACCACGACCAGGTGCTCCTCACATGATTTCTGACAGAGGAGTGAAAAGAATTATCAGAAGAGTTGTCCAAGAGCCAAGGACCACTTGTGGAGAGCTTCAGAAAGACCTGGAATTAGCAGGTACGATTGTTTCAAAGAAAACAATAAGTAATGCACTGAACCACCATGGCCTGTATGCACGCTCACCACGCAAGACTCCACAGCTTAAGAAACAGCATGTTGAAGCTCCTTTAAAGTTTGCTGTACAACATTTAAACAAGCCTGTGTAATACTGGGAGAATATAGTCTGGTCAGATGAGACCAACATTGAACTGTTTGGATGCCAGAATACACATCATGTTTGGAGGTCAAATGGCACTGCACATCAGCCCAAAAACACCATACCAACAGTGTAGTTTGGAGGTGGGAACATCATGGTGTGGGGCTGTTTTTCAGCATATGGTACTGGCAAACTTCAAATAATTGAAGGAAGGATGGAAAAATGTACAGAGACATTCTTGATAAAAAAATCTGCTTCCATCTACCAGGATGATGAAGATGAAACGTGGCTGGACATTTCAGCAAGACAATGAGCCCAAACACAAAGCCAAGGAAACTCTCAGTTGGTTTCAGAGAAAGAAACTAAAGCTGCTGGAATGGCCCAGCCAATCACCTGACCTGAATCCAACAGAAAATCTATGGAAAGAACTAAAGATCAGAGTTCATAGAAGAGGTCCACGAAACCTTCAAGATTTGAAGACTGTTTGTGGAAGAATGGGCCAAAATCACACCTGAGCAATGCATGCCACTAGTTTCTCCATACAGGAGGCATCTTGAAGCTGTCATTGACAACAAAGGCTTTTGTACAAAGCATTAGATAAATTTCAGTAAGTGTGTTCAATACTTTTTCCCTGTGCCATTCCACATTATTACAAATAACTTCATTTCTGGACATTTATGGTTTGATTTCTTTGTATGTATGGATCACTTGGGTTGTTCACGACATSTGGTGAAAATTTCATGTCATTAGCACCTCTAGTAATATATTTACTGAGAAAAATGGTGACGTGTTCAATACTTATTTTACCCGCTGTATGTTTGAGCATTTTTAGATGTTTTTAATTGCTCAGGTTTCAAACTTTTTCTTCAAGCACAGCTTGTAGCTGTTTCACAGGAAGCTTTAGGGAAAGACAAATAATCAAATTTCATTTACATTTCTGCTCTCTAATGAAATTGTGATCAAAGGTTTAAATTCTTACAGAAGTATATATATTTTATTTTATTGTGTATATAATTTATTCAGTTTTTTAATGAAATAAACTGCTAAAAATAACAAATTACAAAAGAAAGTTGAGCTCTAGAGGTAGCTGGAGCCTCTTCAGCTGTCGTCCATCACAGCTCTTTTTGTGAAAAAATAACAATCATTCTGATTCACAATGAAAGGTAAAATAAACTTACATTAAACACTGGCAAATACTTTGGGGGAACACAATAATTTTGTGTGTTGAAGCAGTGAATTATGTAATTTCTTCATAAAAGGTTGAACATAAGCGTTTATACCGGACCTTACCTGATTTTACTATATTTTCATATTTAATGTTTATTTGCTGCCATATCTGTTTAGTACCAGCTGGATTCACCTACACACACACATAACGCATACACACTCACTTTTATCCACTTGAATAAAAGTAAAAATAAATATAAAGAATTAAAGTTTAGTTTCATGTAAAATCATAATCATTGACTTATCAGCAATTCTCTGCCACACTCTCGCAGCAGCATTAGTATTACTTTTTTTTTTTTTTAAATGTTGATATTCTCCATATGCCATCATTATTATTTTTTGTTTCAGCACGAGAAATGGACTTCCGGTCTTCTTATTTTCTCCCATTGCCATGGTGAATCACGTTATCTGACTTCCATTGATGAGGGCTTCATGCTCCAACTTAACTCAGGGGTAACTTGACTCAGAATTAAGTTACCCAGTTGACATCACCTGTTCTGAAACCAAAAATCCTTAGTATCACAGAGCGGGGTAAGTTGATTCAGAGTATCTGCGTTAACCCAGGCTTTGTTAAGCCTGCTTTCTGAAACGGGGCCCAGGTCGCCAGGCTAACAAAAACAAAAATGTGCCAACAAAGTGTTGATGAATTATTGAGATGAGCGTGGACAGATGTCGACCTCAAATGCTATGGAAATCTGGCATCAGCGATCAAAATACGAGGCTGTGAACTTCGCTGCTGATGGCAGGGAATTTATCCCCAGGACTGAGCAGCAGCTTTCCTGCTGATGACACAACAGCTGCACCTCCAAAACAACAAACGCCCTAAATGTATGCAGCTTAATACAGCTGTACACATACTCATGCCGTACCAATAAAAACAAACAAAAAAAATGCAACATAATTATCATAATCATTCTTTATTAATGTGTTGGGAAAATCCTGAACCGGGACGGAACTACATGTGCTGCTGATTGACAGACTAAAACGTACTTTTGCTGATTTGTTCTGACTGAATCAGTTTGTCTTTGAGGGTGTGCGTATATCTTCAAACTGGCAGAGACGACTGTCGAACACATCAGTCCCTTTCTTTTCCCAGTCTTGATACTTGTGATGAAGTTGTGGGCGCGACAGAAAATCTCTCTCATCCTTTTCTTTCCCGTGAAGATGGAAACCAGACAAGGAGGAAGAGAGAGCGTCATGCCGCAGCGGCTTCCAACACTTATCCACCACTCATGCATGATTGAAATGCATCTGCAAGCTTGACTGACTGCATCATTTATATGTGGCTCCTTAAAAAATCAAAAGGCAAACATCAACTACGGTTAATATTGACGCTAAGTAATAAAAAAAAAACAAGATAGAAAAGGTAAAGTCTAAATAAAAGTTGGGTAAAGCTCAGACGTTCGTTTTTTCGTTTTGCCTCAGCTCCTGCACTAATCTTTCAGATGGATTCAGCTAAATTTTTACAGTATCCCAGAGAACATAAATGGAGAGCATCCAGGGATTTGGAGCTGCTATTAGGGAGACAAAACGATCCATCAAAGCAGCTGTTAGGAAAGGAAGCAGGAAATAAGGATGATGTGAGAAAAAGAGCTATTTTTATAAAGACATCATATGATTTCTTTTCATCCTATGTCTTTCTTTTCATTTATATTCCCAAGCTTTTTATGTACTCCTGATCTGGCAACACCACTGGGGTGACCTCGTGTGCTTTCTCAGTCTGCACATTTAATTTATCTTTTGTTTTGTTTTTAACATTAATAAAAATACATTAAGCCCAGCGCTATAGACCACCAACAGCACCAGAACCTTGGCTGCAGCAGGGTCAGCCTCATCAGGCCAACAGTGGGGGATTCACAGATGGACAATCACAGCAAGACATGAGAGCTTTTTTTTCTTATTTTTTTCTCCCTTCCTATCCTTTTCCTCGGTATCAATAGCTTTAGTTAAAAGCAGAGAATGTCTACCCATCAGTCAGAGCCCAAGGGTGTCTGACGTGCTGAATCTACATTAGATGCCTGGCTGCTGTTGAGAGAGAAAGGGCTATGGAAGTGGTAGGAGGTGGTGGATGAGGGTCACCACACTGATTAATGACTGAAACCGGCATAGCAACGCACGCTCTATTTCTTCCACCCACATCACCCTTAGAATTGCATCCAGCAGAATCCCAAACCTCATCCACTTGTGTTCTGGACAGTAACCCACCCCCATCCTCCCTCACTGCGTACACACCCTCTAAGGAGGAAGTGTCAAATAAATCAACTCTGCTTTTGTTTTAGATGCAGTATTTTTTTTACTCCTATTGCAGAGATGGATAGCCTGAACCTGTCAGTCACAACTGAAGCTGTGTTTTTGATCCTTTAAAAAGTGTGACATCATGTTGCGATGTGAGACTGAAACCCAGGCTCAGACTGGGGCTGTTAGCCTCCTGGATTTCCTGTGGGAAATCAAAACCACTGCAGTATTTTAAGTTGCGTGTTTTTTGTTGTTGTTTTTTTTCACCCAAACCTTCCAAACTGTAAAACTAATCTCTAATAAACAACACAACAACATGAAAAATGGATTCGTTTTGAAATAGTTTCTCTATAAAGCTAAACTGTTAATCAATACCTGACTGGCAAAGTCATCAAATGGCAATAAAAAATATATTTAATAATCTAAATATAGTCCCTATTTGTAAGATTGCATGCAAGTTATGCTATTAATCATTATATTCTAAACATGCAGAAAAGATGTCTTTTAATGACAATAAATGAGATTTAAAGCACATCATTTTAAACACAAAGGTGGTTTTAGCCGCATCTCCTCTTAAATAAAATAGTTTAATACCAAAAGTTCCAAGATGTTTCTCAGTCTCCAATCAATTTTTAGCAATTTTTTTGGCACTGTATGCTTCAGGGTCATGTCCTTCAATACTGTGCAGCTCTGAGATAAGGATGGTGATAGTATCAGGCCACCAGATCAAGAATCAAAGGAAAATATCCTGCCAGGTGGCAGGGTGGGTGGGAAAAAGCAGATAAAAATCAGATATAATATTTAAGGAAAATTACATTTAAGCTTCTCCACTGTTCTTATCAACTCTGCCCGGTGGATTTAATTAAAATCTTACGGCAACTGCGGCCGGCGTTATCCACTTGCTTGGTTGTTAAACTACATTATTTTTATAACCTCTAATGTCAAGTGCTTGAAGACGTCAATTAGTGTTCATCATTTCAGAGTTTGTTTGTGGTGCCTCACTGGTAACATTATGCCGCTCCACCCACGTTGCTCGTTCCCATTATCGTGCAGTTGGAGAAGCATTTCTGGGTAAACGCTGGCATCACCGATAGGCTCAGAAAGCTGCAAAGAAATGAACCAACGTTCAGAACATTTAGCAGTCAGACAGCTATCAGTCATCAGCTTCTGGGAGGTGTTCTGATGAAAATGACCTTGTAGCATGAGTCGGCTAATTGGACAATGCTCCATCTTCCAGAGAATCATAGATAGACAGAGCTCATGTTAAACCTGTTCAGTACTCAGCTGAAAATTTGTTCTCATTTATTGTTTTTTTTCCCCACACAATCAAAAATGTCCTATAATCTTCACTTGGGAATTGCCAAAGATTGATCACAGCAACCTAGATTTCAAGGACTCACTAGAAGGATGAATGAGGGGCTGACCTCCCAGGCTGCTGATTAATGCTTTTGTGTGCTGCTGATTTGTATCCCTCTTTTTGAAAGTGCTAAGTGAAGCTGCGGAATACTTGGCCCTCTCTCTGCATTCATAAAACCAGAGCAGGAAGTAAGGCAACACTTTCACCGCCCTCTCAGAAGCAGTGGAGTAGTGATTTAGGTGGTAGAAATGCTACAAGCACTCAGCCTCGGAGCTCCTAAAATCTATACCGCATCTACTGCTGCTTCCAATAAGATGCCAACGCGTTGCCTGAAGGCTGCCGTAGCAAAAGTGAATGAAACGGGGCTTGCTAATCGACACAAAGCATAAAATGAGAGAAGCTGGGAAACTTTTGTGCAAATGCATGTTTTTCATAGGCACCTCCAGGGGGGAGGATTTAACTTCACATCACTCTGAGTGTTTCAGTGAGCGGAAGCCTGCGTTTAAAATCACATCCAGACTCTCCTAAGTAAAAAAAAAAAGCTACTGAAGGGAAACAGCCTGGGTACATGTGGACAGGGTGAGGCACGCAATCCATTTCATGTGTTTATACTCAAGGCCAAAGAGTAAAACAGGTCTGCGCTGTCTTTCCCCAGGCATAGGGGTATTTGTTTGACATGGATCAGTTCAACTTTGTTTGCCATTTCCCTTGATTTTCTGTTTAGTTTCCCCTCTGCACAGCTGCGGGGCTAAAAACGTGCTTTATTGCAGAGGCTTGGTGTGATACTGAAAGTCCCCTGGTTCAGAGTTGAGCCTTTTGACTGATGGACAGACAAGCCTCTAGCCACAGCATCCGGCCTTTTTTTTTTTTTTTTTTGCCAACCAGCATTCAGAACATCAATTGAGACTGGAAAAGCTTAACAGGAAAGGCACGATGACTCAAGGGAGTTCCTTTGATATAAGTGGAAGTCTTCCTTGTTTTTATTATTTTTTTATTTTTTATTTTGTTGCTTCGTTCCCGATAGATTGATTTTATTTACCATTTAGTTTGAAAAAGAAGAACATTTAACCCTGACTTATTGTAAAGATGAAGAACTTCAGTCAGACAGTTTGTAGGGATGCTGCCAAGTGAAACTTTGCTCGGCATGTTTTTTTTTCTCATGTAACACAAGTAGTGTCTTTTGATTATCCAGAAAATCTTATTGAATCTGTGCATTGGTAGCACAAAATAAAATTAAATAAACAAATAAGTGAACCTAACCAAATGTGTATATTTTCTTCTTTTGAGCAAATTTCCAATTTTCTTCTCATTTTTATCATTTCAACGTATTTAAATTTAGCTGCGAACCATGTTTAACTCAGTCATATACCCAAAATATCCAGTCTTCTAAAACCTGCATAGTGTTTGAAAACTGCCATCTGGAACATCAAAGGCATAGTTCAGCTTTTTTTTTTTTACAATGGAATTTATGGAAAAGTTATGAGCAATTTATATCTTCTTGCAGACAGCTCTTTGAACAATCTCAGTTTGAGGGGAAAAAAAGGTGTAACTCTGACAGGACTGACGAACTATTGGCTAAACAAAGCAGACCCAAGGCCTAAAGTACTCTTTCATTACTCTCATCTTTAAGAAACTCAGAGCTCAAAAAATGTATGCATTTGTTTTGGATTAGCCATTAGCTCAATGGTTTTGTCAGATTTTAAAGTTTGTTTCTCTCAGCGAAGACCAATCAAAGAGCTACAGTATCTACAACACGTAAAATCTTAATTTTTCATAACCTTTTCTGTTAAACTCCACTTCAAAAGATGTGAACTTTTGCTTTAAGAGTGATCAGAAAATGTTTCGGGTGCAGATGGTTGGATGAAAGAAAGCTTTTTAAAGGCCACAACCTTTCAAATCCCTTGCTCTTACAACATCATTTTGGAAAAGATCTTAAAAGAGAGACACATGCAAACAATGCATAAAGTCTTAATACGATATAAACATATATTCTGTCCTAATAGGTTATAGCTTACCTCATTTTGCATGAGATTTCTGGTAGAAAACCTAAAAAAAAACCATGGGACAAATCACTACAGGAAAGATCGAGTCCCCTGTGTGAGCGCAGGGCTGGCAGCAGAAGCCGATCTGCAAGCAGAGGTCAGGGAATCACTTGTGTGGGCATATGCAGGCACAGGTGGATGAGTAAAGCACAGAGCCCCGGTGAAGTAATAAATGACCTACGGGAATGACAGATTAGTAGGGAAGATAGTATGAAACGGCACAGAAGGTGCAGAACGTGGGGGGATGAGGCACTATCCATCCAGGTCTGCAGGTGATCCATCAGGACGAGTCGGGGTCCAGTAAAGGCCAAAGCGAGAGATGTAGCGGGAGACAAAACCCTGTCCGCCAGATGCTGGATGTTCTGGGGATGGATCATCAGGCATTTTTATATGCGTTTTGCTGGACGACGTGTGTGAACGAGAGCCAAAATATGGCACAGGAACGTCCCAGTGGCCGTGCATGTGAATTAGGTTCTGGGCTCTGTTTATGTCAGCTGTGCGGACGACATCATTGTGGAACTTCCCCTCACAAATCAAATATGCTCAATATTATCAGCCTGTATACCCAAAGTTCTGGTGCACATATCAGTTATATCCAGTGTAGGCACTTTATTCATTCAAAAAAGCCACAAAACAAAGGGTTAAAACAATATCCTCTCTGATAACCGGGGGCTGAATGGGGAGGGAGATTTGCTCCGGTGATTATGCAGTCAGACATGGCCGCCATTCTGATGCGTGATCATACTGTTGATGGCTTGAGAGTGCACAGATAAAATGGCATTTTTTTTCTATTCATATAAATATATGTGCACACGTATCAGCCGCCCACATTCCTACATCCACACACACTAATCTGCTGTTTGTATTGAGACTGTTTGTCTTACACGCCATAGTGAAAGATCTGATGGAAATTGCGACGTGGGATTCAGCTTTAGAACAGACCTCCATAGCTACCTGAGGTCATGATATCAAATAACATACCTCCTGAGAAGAATGTTTGTCAAACAGTGTTTAATATCTCCAGTGCCCTCAG
Source organism: Austrofundulus limnaeus (assembly GCF_001266775.1). Lineage (NCBI taxonomy): Eukaryota > Metazoa > Chordata > Actinopteri > Cyprinodontiformes > Rivulidae > Austrofundulus > Austrofundulus limnaeus. Next base: position 616,836 of record NW_013952414.1, on the reverse strand, counting down.
CTTTTCTGAGCTTGCATGAGAAATGAGAGGAGCCGGAGCGCTTAAATGACACGAGCGAAAAATGAATGAATGAAAAATGCATGCCGGATCTGGGATGGTGCATTTCGATCCCGGCTAAATAGAACCAGGAGACTGCGCGTCAAAAAAAAAAAAAAAGGGAAAAGAAGACATGACACATCCGGCTTCCCAACCTCAGCTTCAACCTGCACTTGGGCTCCACCTCTCATTTCATAGCAGGAAGAGCAGCGAAATACCGAAGATGTTTTGTTTCTACACGTTCCTTCATTAGCCGAGGCACATTAACCCTGTTTACATTAATAAAGCAACAACTTTAAATGCAGTTATTCATGTTGAGTTAGCAACAGCAGTGGAGCAAACTCAGCTTTTGACAGCATTAGGGGACATATGCACTGGGTAATGATGCCTCCAGATTGCAGAGGGCTGATTAATTGATTAGACCCATTAGGAAAGGCGCATTAGAGGAGCTATTAATTTTGCAACAGCAGCACCCCTACATGTGCTCCCAGAGAGCAGATGGCAATGAATGATGTATTTTGTTAGAACAGTAAATATTGGCAGGTGCGACTGGGAGCCTCCTCAAGTTCCCCGTGGACCGTGCGAAGGGAGAGCTTTCTAATTAACTGTCCACCAAGGAGACCTAGGGAAAGCAGATGCCCTGACCCAGTTTAGCCTTAAAAAGGCCACATAGCCCCAAGCTTTGGGCTTTACCCTATATGCTCAGGGGGGTGAGAGAATATGAGAAGGAGAGCGAGGTGGTGACGAGAGAACTGATTCTGATTTTGAAAGGCCTTGGTTTGACTAAGGGAGCACGTCACTATAGGTCGTCACCTGCCTCCACTTTGCCTCCAGTCACAATGGCGTCACGTTTTTTCATTCATAAAGCAAAGAAAACTCTTTTCTGAACAGCCCTGACATCAGCTGCTCTCTGGTGATCATTTTAAATCTGCTCACAGACTCTTTAAGCCAATTTCTGACAAAACACAAACACTGCGTAGTGAAAAAGAAAGACGATTAACAGGAAAAATGAAGTAAACGAAGACATTGTTTGTGCTTGACATGCAACAGGTCTGACCGGTACCTTGAAAATATTCATGCGTGTTGGAAAGGAGCCGACTAAAAAAGCTCTTTTGATGCTAATATTTCTTAATTACAATGAGTTTGGTGCCTTCGCACTGTGGGGAGAATACAAAAGTGGAGAAACACGCAAACACAGCAAGATGTCAAAGGTATTGATCACGGGTTCTTCTTGCTGAGAGGCAACAGTGATACAAACTTAAAGACGTGTCAGAGAGGAGCCACGAAATGAATCCCCTCAGGAGCAGACACCATCAAGACGGTTAAGTAAGCGCACGGTAGGAGCCCAACTCAGTGAAATGATCCTTAGAGGGAATTTTAAAAAAGCATTTGGTTTCAGTGACATGGATTTCCAATAAGATATATGATATTTTTTTCATTTATTTATTGATTTATTTATTTTTGAATGATTGATTAGAAAATATTGAGGGATTGTCCATTTTTTTCATCCATGATCTAAATGTATTTGAAGAAGCTTTAAAAGACTAAGTGGTTTTGGAGTTGAATCCAAGAGATGCTTTTTTCAGTACAGGTTCATTGGAAGAGACACATTCACCATCTTGCTGTGAAGCGACAGCCCTTACCACCATTAAGTCATTTAAAATATTCTATGGATGAGAATGAAACTGAGCTCCATCATTTTTGCTCAAATGCCTATCTTTAACATTGACATATTTCTTTGTTTCCCAGCATGGAAAAAAAAACTCACATGCTAAGCCTTTTAGTTACACGACAAAGATAGCTGCTGCTTGATATAATTGTGTCTTTTCAGTAGTTTTCCCTCCCAGTGAAATGTGTCTTTTTGTTTCCTATCCGAGCAGCAATAGCCCTCAGGAGAAAACAAGTGATGATGCTCAGATGAAAAGTCTTTCTGGGAACTAAAGGAATAATAGCTCCCCTCATTCTGCCCTCACTGCCATGTTTTCTCTTTACCTGAATGGATTTTGTCCTCTGTGAGCCATGCAGTCCACAGTACCTTTATTCAATTTCTTTTTTTTTTTCCTTTGAGGTACAGCAAATTGAACTAACAACAATGTGTGCACATATAAGTGCATGTTTCTGCAGTCATGTATTTACAGTGAGGCATGATGAATAACAACATGACTAATTCTCATAAACCGCTAAAAGCAACATACAATGGAAGGAATTCACTTTAATTTTAAAAATTGCGTTATGCTTTTTAAATATTTTCTGAAGAGAATCTTGGTTGATAATTTAATTTTCTATTTTCCCCAAATGTACAAGCTCAACAACATGTAACTTATTATGGGATTATGTGATTTTGATGTAATTGTGTTGTAAACTCTAGCACACTGTTACACTGGAGCAAGACTAAAAGGTTAAAGGAAAATGTGTTTTTTATGAGCGTTTACTCTATTCTGTTTGCACAAAGACTGAAAATGGCCTCTTATTCCCGCTCTCTGTTCAGTAATGGTGTATTTAAAGTATCAGGGGTGAAAATTCAAATGTAAATCTACAGTTTAATTCTGCTCAATTCAGTTGAATATAGTTGCATATTTGTCAGTATGGTTTTGCAATCAAACTACTTTTTGCATACTTTGTGTTATTTCTAACCATTCATATTGGTGTATATATATATA
>NW_013952414.1:610839-613810 GCF_001266775.1 Austrofundulus limnaeus | reverse complement strand
GGGGTTTTGTTTTTTTTTTTTTTTTTTTTTTTTTTTTTTTTTTTTGTGGTGCTGTTGTATTTTATTTATTGTTTTTAGGATTGAATAGCAGAAACCTGAATCACCTATTACTGTTAAATATAGCAAAACAGCTAGAGGTGTGAAAACTGTTTGGAAGTCCATCGATGAACAAAAAAATAAACCAAAAATGCGGAGAAAAAAATGTTTTAAACATTCCACCGTATAAATGATTTTGACCACATGCTGAAAAAAAAGCTATATTTTTGTTGAATTCTATCTGGAGGTCTACTATCTGTCAGCGGAGTGGTGTGATTGTGATTAGAACCTAACACTATATTTTCAGTCCTCCTAGCTCCTTGCTGTTATTGACCCGTGTTCACAGACTCTTTGCACAGAGGCTACAGCCCAGAAACATCAAGTATGCTGCAAACTGAGAAACAAGCAAAATAACAGGGGTGCACTGTGTCTCTGCAGGGAAATATACTTTAAAAAACTATGCTTGTGGTTTTAAAATAAAACTGACATTGGTATTTATTTATACTGTATGTTGGCTTCAGACAAAACTGTCCAAGCAATTAAAGTGTTATCCTGCAGAGACTTCTTGTTAACCCACTCAATTAAAGCTAAATGATTCTTATCCAAGTTCTACAAGGGAATGCGTGTTCTATTACTACTTGTGAGAGGATGATGTGTTGATAAATTTGTGGCCCGTGTGCAGTCTTGTTTTTTTATTTTATTTATTTATTTATTTGCTTCTGGCTTGATGCACTGCTACACTTCTTGGCACATTAAAATTGCTGATCAGTGCAGAGGTTTACGCTTGCACCGGTGTCCTGTTGAGCGTTCCCCCCTAATGTTGTGCGCTTGTCTTCGCTCCAACCTCTCCTTGTTTTCAGCAGAGCGGTCCCAACGAGATGAGTTCTTTCACATTAGGAAGCTGCAGTGCGTCATTTGCTCTGTCAAAAAATATAGCCAGCTACGAAGAGGACCTCCATTGATCAGCTGCACCCCCACCAGGACCCAGCAGTGTGCAGGCAGGATCATCCCAGAGCCATCCCACCCATGGGCAAAGTCTCTTTGAACTTCTTCCCTCAGGCAAAAGACTGGGATCTATGAAAACCTCCATGAGTAGACACAGGATCAATGGTTTTTACAAATAAGTTGTGTGTACCCAAAAGATGAACTGCATTTCTGGCCAACTGTACATTATTCTATCTGTACCACTCCAGTATCGATTCGTTGGTTTTTACTTCTCTTGCACATTCATTTCACTACATTCAAAGCCAAATTGATATTTATTGAAAATAGCTGTCACCCATCTTTACCATGCAATAAACTCAAACTCTGCTATAGTTAGATGTTGTCAGTTATTTAATTATGTCACTTTTATAGTCATATGTTCCACTTCTTTATAGCAGCACAGCACATGTTAACACGTATTGAATTATAACCCCTATACCCACCACCACCTTGTTGTTTTATCTGCATGCTAAAAAAACACAGTTTAGATCCTTTAAAGTGGGTGTCTGTGGAAACGTTATAAATATTATTTTACTTGTTGAAGACAGCTCATTGTATAACCTTCATATACGGGGGGCCAAGACCAACTGCCATCCTACGTAAAATTATCTAATTAATGGAAATTATAAAATATTTTTCATATTAATTGTTAGGTTGTCAGCAATCACTTTGATCTTTGTCCTGCTCTGGCTAGCTGTTAGCTCATCAGTCAAAACTACTGAAATTTGAACATTATCTCTCTCAACTGAGGCTGTTCAAAAAGCTAATAACAATCAGAAGATGGGAATTAGTTTTTAACCTTTCTGCAGAACAGCACTGGAAAATCTCAGAAATATCCCTTTAAGTAAATGTTAAACATAATCCTTGTTTTATTACTTTCAATTACTTTACTTTGTCTTCTTTTACTTTCTTAAGCTTTTGTGCAGCCATTTTTTTCAGCAGATTTGAGGACGCACCTCGTCTTTACGCTAGCCGACATGACGAATGAAGCTGATTAGCAGAGTTTGACACACATGAGGAAACCCCATTGTTAACATTGTTTAATGTCAATGCTCGTGGTCAATTCACAAACTTTTAAGTGCTCATTGGGTCCATTACATGACTCACAAGACTATGCTAGGATTCTGTGTAGCTGAGTGGATAATGATGTATGGTTGGACCACCTGACTAAAAATGATTTTTGGGCGCTCAGCTGGTGCCTCAACACCCCACGCGTTTATTATTTAGCTTGCTTAAATGCAAATCAAAGCTTCAGTTCTGAGAGGCAGGGCTAGGAGAGGACAGGGTAAATTGAGGTGAAGTGAAAGAGGTGAGGCAATTTTTTTTCAACGTTGCCCTCTAAGCCTTATTAAATAAAACGGGAGGAACTCAACACAACTGATACATTATAAAACTGCTGGAATGCCACTGCTGTCTCAAATGAAAGGATGAAATAAGGTCTTTGTCAGCAGTCAGGGCATCTCTCCTTTTCCCCTCCCGCTTGCCTTGAGATAAAAGAATCATCAAAGTCGCATAATGATTGTTAATGGAATCTTTATTAACCAAATTTTTTTGTCTCGCAGATAATTGCTCCCTCAATGTTATGTAGCTGTTTTATTCCGGAATTGAATTCAATTTGCCCATTAATGGAGCTGATTAGCCTGTTCTCCGCCACCTCTTTGATTGGGATAATCAAGTGCATTTTTGTTTGTTACCAACCCAAACAGAGCGTTTAGAGCTGGGGAGAATGTGCTTGCTTGGAAAGAACTGTACAACAGCCTTTGTTTGTTTGTTTGTGTTTGTTTTCTTTTACTTACAAGAAATAAGCACGGGTGTGTTGTTTTTGTCAGTCTACGGTTGTGTTTGTAGAGGTCACCCTGGTGAAAAAAAAAAAACTTTTCTATTGTTTATTTTTGTTGTCTTTGATTTTATTTTTACACTTATAAGAAGAAAATCATTTTAAAGTGTTTTT
>NW_013952414.1:600951-610086 GCF_001266775.1 Austrofundulus limnaeus | reverse complement strand
AGTCAAGTAGATGCCAGTAAATTGCAACATCTGAAATTTACTGTTTATGTCAACTCTGAGTGAAATTTTATGCCGTTGTTATAACTTGTGTTTTTATTCATATATTTTTATTAATATTTGTATGTTTATCCTGTTCATATATCTAAAAATAAATTACTTTGTTTTGAGAGATCTGTTCAGGTCACTAATTCTTTTCTCATTCATGATCAGAGGGGTATTTCATTATTTCTGATTTCAATTCTTGCAAGATCTTGTGGGACATGACTTTTATGAGATTGAGCTGGCATTAATCTCATGAGGCAGGTTCTTACACCACCCACTTTTAAAATGATAAATGGACTGAACTTATAGAGCACTTTATCAAGTCCCTCCGGAACCCAAAGCACTTTTCACCCATTCACACTCACACCCGATGATGGCAAACTACATTGTAGCCGCAGCTGCCCTGGGGCACACTGACAAAGGTGGGGCTGCCATGCACCGGTGCCACCGGACCCTCTGACCACCAAGGCGGGTGAGGTGTCTTGCCCAGGAACACAACGACTGACTGGGGATCAAACTAGTGACCTGTCGGTTCCAGGATGACTCCTCTAACCACTTCACCACAGCCGCCCTATGATATTAGATGTTTACCGTCCACAGCGCGGGGACACAAGTTACAGTGGCAAACACCCAAGTAGAACCAATCCGACCAGAACCGAATGGAGCCGCACTTAGCAATGGAAAAATGCCTGTTGTGATAAACAAAGGCCTGACTAATGATCTGAGCAACTTCTTTTGTAGGCTTGCAAGGGACACCTTCATGGTACTCTCACACCGAACACGTTTTGAGTGGCAGGAGCAGCCGATTCACATGCAAAGTCTATGAGGACGCGCCTCTAGGGGTCGTGCGTCGCGTCACGTACGTTTTGGGCGGCGCACAAGGAAGGCGGAAGGGGCGCAGAGCGTTTTCCGCACATGCGGTGCTGCAGAAGCCGCCGCCGCCCGAGCCGCGTTCAAATATTTGAACTTTTTGACGCTCGACGCGTCTCCCACTGAAAACCGAAACAGACGGACTGGAGATCTTTACCTGAAATCGACCATGTGCAGTTGGATTTTCTGGCAGGATATATCAGCACAGATGTGGATCAGCTGCTCAGAACCAAAAAAAAAAAATAGAGAAAAAAATCCGTTAGCTGCCAGCTTCCGGAGTGACGAAACTAACCGAACAAATCGTCTCTAAATCATCTGGTGAGTTTATTATCTGCTGTGTGCAATGTTTGGTTGTTTTTTAGTAAATAAATCAAAGCCATTTTCTTTTATTTTATCTTTATTCACCTGCCGCGGACACGCTGCTCCCACACCTCACTGCTGCTGCTGCTTGTTCTTTTCTGAACACTAGTGCGTTCTTCGGTCTGAAAATAGCGCGTCCAACGAGAGACGTTTTGCGCTTTTTGGCTGCTCAAAATGCGTTCAATGTGAACGTAGCATCACACCTCCTAACAATTCCAGCTATATTCATAAACACAAAATAGATGTGGCGAGTATGCAGGGAGATCTGAAGTAAGAACTGTGAGGGATCACTACACACATATTTTATGGATATCTCTAATATGGATATCCAGATCTTGGAATTTTTCATGATCCATCGCAGTCCATATATGGGGATATCTGAAAACAGAATCTGTCAAGGAAATTATGTGGATTTTCCCAGATATTTTCCGTATTTGTGGTGTATACAGACACATAACCACATCAGATAGTATCTTTATGATTTTACTCCAGTGTCACACATGGCTCCACAGAGACATGGGCTCTAGTGTAAAAATTATAATATTCATTTGGTCTAAAAGAAGCTGCTAAATGTCTTTGACAGAACAGGGCTAAAGAAGCTTAAGTTAACAATAAGCTACAACAATTTGCAAGTAAAACTGTTTGATTTTCATCTCAGTTAACAGAAGCACATTGTCACGTAGAGAGAAAGACAGAAAGTAAACATGGCAATCTGAGCATGATCACATTTACTGGATGAATTTGGATTTGCTGGAGTGAAGATAATCAGCTTTCATTCCTCTAGCTCCTCTTCCACACGGAGAGTTTGAAGATTGGGAATTGGGAGGCAACAGGTAGACGCTCTAATTATTCGCCTCACTGTCAAAGACATTAACCATGGCTGAGAAAACAATGCAGCTTTAGCATTGGAGCAGAATAGGAAGCAGTGATTTAGACACACACTCCTTTGCAAGCAACAAAAATCCACCTCTAAGATCAAAACATGCTGCCTGGTAACTTCACAAAGCCGATCCGAAGTGAATGACTCAAATTGAAACACACATGACTGCTCCCAACAATCATCATTCTTCTGGTTGTTTTGTTCTGTAAATTTAGGAAAAAAAAGATTGAACGAGAGTTGATATGAGATACCTATTGTTACATTAAAAAAGAACTTGGTTGTTTGTTCTTTTGACAGCATAATTTTTGCATAGACAAGGGCCAATTACTGGTTTCAAGCTACCATAGTGTTAAAATGTCACTGTCAAAAACATTCAATACTTCAGTCATATTGATCCTACAATTTAAATGTCTTCAAACACGATAACAGAAACCATGCATTTTACACATCATCATTCATATCATTCATTATCATTCATCAAACATGTTCTGCTGGCATGGGCCCTCGTTTGGCTTGGTGGTGTCCTAAAGAACTGTCCTGTTTCATTCCTGCGGGTCATTATGTTATTAATCTCTGGTGGGTAAACTTTGTTCAGCTCGGTCTGGGCACTCATGCATCCAACTTCACACACTAACGCGTCTGTTTGTAATATGAACTCAATACAATAGTTCCTGTTGCTCAGTACCTGCTCAAAATTCTAGATCCTCAAGGAGTACTCCTTCTCACTTCTACCCTTGTGATTATCTTTTCTTGTAATGATGACGATTTATCTAATATTTAACAAACATAAAATACAGCAGCAACTGGTTTTCAAAAATGGGAGCAGTAATTGTTAAATAATGTTTGCAGACTAAAGGTTAAAAAAATTCCATTTCACTATTCAGGGCAGTGCCGCAGCCTTTCTGCTTTGAAACGTCTCTTTAGTTTGTTATTGCTACGAGCTCTCACGCTAAAGCGAGAGTTCACTCCTCCCAACACTAAGAAAACAGGAGGGGAGGAGTCAGCTGAACCCCTGTGTAGCGGAACACAGAGAGGGAGAGAGACGAAGTAAACRAACAAGCAGGAAAATGAAACTTATCGTCCTCATTTTTTTACCGACCTCAAAATAATTCATCGTGCAATTAATTGATTTATTGACTATCGCTACAGGCCTACTGGAACCAGTCCAAGACCAGGACCCGCCAGAGTCCAGAGCCCAGATCTAATTCTTCCAAGCTCAGTCTCAGAGTTCAGGGTTTCCCCTTTCTCGGTCATCACAGCCTTCAGACTGATCCTCACGGATGATACAGGAATAGGCAGTGGGGAATCAGGCCTTTGTTGACATATCCATCCCGGGAAGTTTTGATAACTGCCGAGCGACCAAAGCCAGCAGCTGCTGGGATTTGAAAGATAAACACAATTGTTTTGGGACAAGCGGCCTCGAATTTCTTGCAGCTTTACAGTCTTAACTGCATCTCACCGCAAAAATGATGAATGTTCCGAATTTAATCACCTCGTCGCCTTCCGTCTGAAACTTCACCCAGGTGTAATCCTACATCTCATGGGCACGCTGCTGAACTGTGATTCTTGTCAGAATCACATCCTGTTTGCGACTTATTTCCCCCAGCGTCTGAGTCTGTGTGTTACCAGTATGGGAGATTCCGTCCATGGTTCCTGACAGCCTCTCACAGGCACAGACTGCTGTCAGGATTGCTTTCATTTTCCAATAAGCCAGATATCCGCCTCCGCTGATCAGCAGAAATCAAGTTATCATAAATCCAAATATGTACAAATCTTCCATGTCTTCAATGGAATGCGGCACCAAACAGATCAGGTTCTAGCCCCAAGAACCAGTGACCCGACCAGCAGCAACCATTCCACTGGGACAGCTACATTCTCCTCATTCCAATTTCAATGTGGAAAAATAGTGTCAATTGCATTCAGAGACCAGTTGATCAAATCCATAATTCCTTTTGTTTTTGGATGATAGGTCGAAGAAAGGCTTGAAAAAGCTGCGAAGCAGGAAAAGAGGGACAGGTTCGGGAGAGAGAGAGCAAAAAGTGTCTGACTCCTCTGGAGGCCAAGCAGAAAAAAGTAAAATTAAATTATAATGCAGTTCCAAATTCTTATAATCATGAGGCTGCAGGTTTGAGCCTGCGACAGGAAGGACATCCAGTGTAAAACAATTGACAAATCTCTCATGCATGTTTGCTTGGTATGGCAACCTTTGCAAAATGGAGAAGTCAAAAGAAAAACAATGTTTTTCTTATACAATTTTTTAAACTCTGACTCTCTACATTTACATATTACAGAATATACATGTACAATATTTTTTATTTTGAAATGCAAAATTGAATGTTGCCAACATAAAAGGGAGATGTGCTTTTAAATGTTTAAGGTGCTTAAAAGTGCAGTTTCCCTAAAAGATTTATTGGGAAGGGATCACTATCTTTTCAAAACCAAAAATGAATGTCTAAGAAAATTTGAATAATACACAGGTTCTGATAATTCTCAATAATCTGAGTACTCCTCAGACTGAGTGACTCTTTTGTATAAAAGATGATATGCTTGAATGAAAAAGAACCTGTCCAGAGTACCTGACTCAACCTTCTTAGACATAGCCAGCTTTTGGTACTTTTGGCAGTGCAGGTGCCAAGTGCTGCTGGAAAATTAAATCAGCTTCTCCATAAAACTTGTCGGCAGAAAGAAGCGTGAAGTGCTCTGAAATGTCCTGCATTGACTTTGAACTTGATAAAACCCAGTGGACCAACAGCAGAACATGGAAACCCAAATTATCACTGACTGGAAACTTCACACTGGACTTTAACAACATGGATTCTGTGCCTCACTGTTTTTCCTCCAGACTCTGGAAGCTTGATTTTCAAATTTACTTTCATCTGAAAAGAGGACCATGGACCAGCAAGCAACAGTCCATTTCTTTGACTCGTCAGGTAGAACACTTCTGACATTGTCTCTGGCTCAGGAGGAATTTGACTTAAGGAATGGGACATTTGTAGACCCTGTTTAGTTGTAATTAGGACCTGGCTCCTGCCCTCACAGCCAAATATACCAAAAGCTGCATATATAATATTCAAATTTTCTGAGATGCAATTTTTTTTCATTATTTATAAGCCATTATCATCAAAATACAAGAACTGAAGACTTGAAATCGTTCACTCTGTGTAATGAATCTATAATATATGAGTTTCGTTTAGATGCATCTGCATTTCTGTTCATATTAAGTGAACTGACTCTGAGCTTTAAAACCTATCCTTCAGCCTCACACATCAAGTTTGATTCAAGCTCTTCACTCCTGGGAAAATTGGTGCAGCTGATTTAGGTTTAGGGGCAGAAAGAAAGGAGCTTTGGAGAACCAAAGAGAAATGACCATTAGGTAGTCCTGTTTACTGCCGAGTTCAGGGCACAGCCACATTCACACAATCAAGGATTGGTCTCCATTCACCTGCTGCCCAAACAAAGGATTCACTTTATTCCTTCATCAAACTGAGCGTGGATTCTATTTCTCCAAGGAAAAACAACACAATGAAAAGTCAGAGGGGGTTAATGATACTTGTGAATAACTCTGCACAGAGGCCACTTGGGCTGAATTCTCTGGGAGAAAGAGGGAGAACGAAAGAGACGAAGAAGAAGAGAGGAGTCTGCTCACTGACAGTGATCCATTTTGAATATAATCAGGCACCGCTGCTTTAGCTATTAAAAACAAATTAAGCATAAGCACAATTAGTGGGCATTGTCATGCAAATGCAACAAGATGCATTGTTCTCTGTCAGAACACATGTTAAATCTAATTAAGGTGAACTCTGGGCTGTCTGCTCTGTTGTTTTCAAATTAGAAAGGAGGAACACAGTGGATACACAGGAGATATATGTACATGTTGATGGACAAAGTCAATAGCAACTTATTTTAAAAAAAAATATAATTACTACTGGTAAAGCATTGTTAAAAAGTCAAATTATAAAAGGTTGCAAAAACCTTGATCATTTACATTTTGAGTTGGAAAACACATTGTTGTACAACTGTTGTATAACAGTAAAAACTTAGAAAGATTTTTAATTGCAGAGCGCTTCACATTGAAGGGGGAGTGGAGAACTTATTTCTAGTCTTATTTCTAGCAGCAGAACAGACGGGAATGTGGTTATTTTATGTTATTTATTATTTGTTTAATGTCCCACAGACTCTGACATGCTAAATTAATTTGAAACTGAGGTTTTTAAAAAATCCTTAAAACTTGAAAAAATCTGTGAGATTGCTCTATACGCCCGTATGCCTGCAAAATGATGGAAAATCCCTGTGAATTATTGACAATCTGTTCAACTTGACATGTATGGGAATGAAGAATTACAGAAAGCTGGCAATTTTAAACTTGAGTTTGTTTGGACAGACATGCAGTCTGTGGTCTTTGTGCAAGAGGCAGGGGACATCTTGGACAGGTCACAAGTCCATCACAGGACCACAGAGACAAACAGCCATTAGAGTTTGGATAATAGGTGAACGCTGGGTGTGGGCAGAGCTTGGCAAAACCACGATTGGTTGGATTGACTTTGGGGGCAATTTAAAAGAGGAAGTAATGGTAGTAAAATGATTGTGAAGATGTAAAAACGATTTATTGACTGCCCAAATATTGTACAATTCATTGACTTCAATTTTTTTTCAGCTAGCACTTTCCTGTCTCAAGTTATGACTAAAATGAATGTGTATATATGAAAAATGTAGGTGTTTCCTGGCTGTTTCAACCAAGCCACACCCAGCTTCTACTAGCTTCTTTAAACCCCACCCAAGACAGACAATCCAACCAATCATGTCTTTAACAAACCACGCCCATAAAAGTCAAACAGGCCAATCATGTCTTGGACAAACTCCTCCCACAAAACAAATAACTCCTATTTAGTGACTGCAGAGACCCCCTTCTCCGCGATCTATATATTTGCAGAGGAGGAAGTAAGTACAAAGTTAATGGGCACAAAAACTGGCTAAAAGTATGTAGCAGTGCAAATACAGCTGTAAAATGAAACAGGTTATTTTGAAACTTAAAAGCTTCAAAAGACGTACTTGACCATATTTTGTTCTCTGTAATATAATAACGGGCGGGAGCCATTTTGCAATTCATCAGCTTGAGTGACAGCAGCATGTCAGAGAAGCCGAGTCTTTTTCCACAGCTTTTTTAATACCGTACTGATTAATGTTCTCTGAAAGTGCATGTGAGTGCAGTAACACAACATCTCCCTCAGTGACTTCTGAACTGCCAGGATGAACATCAATACAGAATGGGCTGTTTGCCCATTTAGCGGTAGGGTCTTCTGAAGGAGCCTTTAGAGAGGTCAGTTAATCTAACGTGTGTGTTTGGAGTACCTGTAGAAAACCCACACATGCACATTAAGAACATGAAAACTCCGTACACAAAGGTCCAAAGCAGGAGGCTATCATGAAACCTTTCTTTTGTAAGGCAACAGCTGTGAGCACTGATCTGTGCTGGCCTTGGACGCACACAGAACATCAATTCATATGAGGTCATATTATAACCTCAGTCATTGTGCAAAACTGACAAGAGGTGGACAAAGGTGAACAGAAATAAAAATTTTATTTAAAGTTATTGAACAGTTGGAGCTCTGTAAATCAAAAAAAAAAAAAAAAACACCACAGGCTGCTCTTGAAAAGGGTCAGTGAAGAGGTTGTTACGCCTTTGGTTTTAGTCAAACAATGTAAAAACAGGAGAAGAAAAAAACTTCAGAAGAAGTGATTTTTAAAGTCTGGACTTAGACTAAAGTGCAAATTCATGCAGTAAGAGGTTAAATAGAAGCATATTTGTCAGATTAATTTATGCTCACCTGTGTGCTGACATGGAGCAGATCACATAAAGGAGCGGTAGCAGCAAAAAGTTAAAGATGTGCTCATTTAAAGCACATCAAAATAAACACTCCTTGCTTCTGTCATTGTATTTATCATTTATAATGCTTGCAAATTTAAAAATGCATTGTGATATCGAGCATTTGCTCCAATTTAATTTTTCTCCAGTCCTGTGTCTTCTAGTGTTTTGGTCTCTCGCTGTCTGGAAACTGTCTGAAGGCTTTTCAGGCTGTTAAAAATTAAATCAGTTCTTAAAGTACTCAACTCTCTGGTGTACCACAAAATTGCAGTGCTTAAAAAAATACTACTTAAAATTACGTGATGCATGCCACGCAAGGCATGTCTCTAAATATAATGCAGTCTGACCTTGGCGAAATGTTCACCCTTCAGTGCTTTTTGAGTTTAGAAAGAGTGAAAAAGTGCTGGTGATGTAGAATTCTAAACTTCAAAATAATGTGATGCAAAGCCACCATTTCCAGGCCACTCTCTCAGATCTGAAGCTTTGCAACAGTGATGCACTTTTTTTAACAGTTTGCTCTGGAAACTATTTCATCCCATTTGGATTCATGAGGAAAAGCCCCCTTTCTGTTACCACGTTTGAAAATTAAGTTAAACATTTTTCATTATTTGGATATTTAGAAAATAAAACAAATTTTGGGAAAAAGCAGGAAAACCTAACTCAGTCGATGTTTTAATGTATTTTTATGCACTGTATAATAGTTTATGTAGATTTTTGTGACATTGATTGACTAACTCCAAACAATCATTGAACACATTTTGAAGATGGCAAACTAAACAGCAAGCAAGTTAAAACCCCGCCTTTTCTGTTTTAGGCATGCAATGGTTGTTGTTTTCTCTATTTCACCAAAATTATATTTTAGTTCATTATTAGTTATTCATTTTATCTCATTGTGTCTCAGATCAGGGGTGGATGAGATCCACCCAGAGTTCCTCAAGGCTCTGGATGTTGTAGGGTTGTGTTGGCTTACGCGACTCTGCAATATCGCATGGACATCGGGGGCAGTACCCCTGGATTGGCAGACTGGGGTGGTGGTCCTCCTGTTTAAAAAGGGTAACTGGAGGGTGTGCTCCAATTACAGGGGGGTCACACTCTTAAGCCTCCCTGGTAAGGTCTATTC
>NW_013952414.1:591126-599763 GCF_001266775.1 Austrofundulus limnaeus | reverse complement strand
CCCCGCGACCCGACCCCGGATAGGTGGAAGAAAATGGATGGATGGATGGATGGATGGGTGTCTCAGATCAACTCGTTTTGAGGCTGTCTTTTTAAATCCAAATGAACTGCTTCACTCACACCCCCCCTCCAGCTTCTAGAGCACCTGCATTTTTTTAATTAGTTAAGAAGATACTGTATCAACAAGGGAAGACTTGTCCATCCAGCCTTACATGTTGGAACCAGAGTTTGACCCAGAATGAGGAGAGAGTGTGGTTGTGATTATAAGTCCAGGCCTTATTATGACCCCTGCATGCGAAGCGTTAGCAGGAGTCATATTGTTTTCGTACTTGTTTTTTTCAGTGATTTTTGGTCAACCGTAGCACAAAAACGGCGGCACCAATCAACATGAAATTTGGCAGGACTGTAGATGAGTCTGACCTACACTGTGCCAGCCAATGGTTTTATGATACACCCCATATTTGAGGAGGGGGCTCCTTTCAAATTGGGGGTGTCTGGACACGCAAAAATGCTTATAACACAGAAACTGTTCAACATTGAAGCTTCATATTTCTTTTGTTGTTTAGCTCTGATGAAGCTCAATCCCTCAGGCCCACCAATCAGTTCCCCCAACCCCCGGACCCCCAATTTATCTGAAAAAGGGGTATCTGGACATGCAAAAATGGTTATTGCTCAAAAACTATTAAACATAGGAGCTCAGGTCAACCAATGCACCCCCCCCCCCCCCCCCCCAAAAAAAAAAAAAAAAAAGACCCACACCCAAGCCACTACCATTTTGGGATGCACCTAGTAGCATGACATTCATTAGGAATAAAGTTTTCTGAGTTCCGGGGCATTTTTGCGTGCGGGGGTCATTATGTTACCACTATGCGGTGTCGTTTGACAGTTTTGTTGCAAATACTGTGACCTAATAGTTCAGAAAATGTCTTAGTAAATAGAGAAAACTGAAACATGTACAGTATATACTAAATAGAGGCAAAGTACACTATAGATCATGTGTCAAATTGGAGACCCGCAGGCCAAATCTGGCTCTTAACATATCATTCAGCCACAAAAGTACAAATTTAAAGTCAAGGAAGATTAAAAAGTTTTTGAAAGACAGTAAGGCTAATAATACCTTTCTAAATGCAATCTGTTTTCTTTTTTTCTTTTGTTTTCTTTTTCCAGGTTGCATATGTTCTAAGTGTTCCAAAACATACTTTGGCAGTCTGTTGTATTTCCATAAGAATAATCGGTTAAAAACATTTCTTCAATAAATGATGACAGAAATTGGCCCTTGGCTTGGACCAATTGAATTTTGGCTCCCTTGTGTAACTGAGTGTACAGTGCAGTGTTTTGTCTACAAATTTGGAAAAGTGCAAGAAAATGCATGACTATAATTCACTTGTACAGGTAAGTAGGCCACAGACGTGCTTTAAAAAAATCAAAGTTTAACATTTAAAACTTTGTTCACTGTGCAGTCTGCTGCAGACCTGGAATGTGTTACACATCATTAATCTAGACTGAAACCATCACTCCCATGGTGATAAGTCACATTTTTAACACAGTTTCAAATGTTTTCTTACCCACCAGGGCTCTCTTTAATGGCTTTTTCCTTCTGACACAACAGTTAAAAAATCAAGCTACAGTAACTTTGATTACTGTTTAAAAGCTTACTCCACTTTATTGGCATCATTTAGTTTTTATGTTTTCAAATCTAGATTTTGATAATGAGCTCATTGTTCCTTTAAGGCAGTTCCTTTCTGTTTTTATTAAATCATGAGCCTTGATTACTGGAAGGCTATAAAGACGTCTCTACGTGCCACAAAACCCTGTCTAATTTGTGTATGTAAATCAGTAAAGAGCAAAACAAGATAAAAGTAACATAGAAAGCATCTAACCTATGTTAAGAATTTGTGTTTTTTATGTTACTGAAGTTTAATGACAAAAAAAAAGGTTTGATCTCAGTTGCTCCTCGGCAGAACAGATACATTTTTAACATTAAAAACAGGCCGGCGGCTATTTCCAAGACTTCTTGATTTGAGGCATTTAACCTGTATGGATGCTTTTTCTATTGTCCGTTGGGCCATCAAATAGAGATTGGTTACAGACAAAAGCTTCTGTTTATGTCTCCATGTGGAGCTGAGCACGATGTCAGCACCTTGACTTTAAAGGTCATCTCGCAACCTGCCTCTGATTATTTCTACAAAAAAAAACATTGTTACTGTAGAGCCCAGAAGCAGTTATCTAACCATTTCATTTGGTCTGCTGCTTATATAAAAAAGAGCTCAGAGTTTAAAGCATGCAGTGTCAAAATGCTCACCCTGAGCATGTCAACACTGGAATAATTTGAGGAATGACTACAAATGAAGGCACTTATAAAAGTTTGTCAGCATTTTCCTTTCTCTTCAACAATAAACTACCTCAAGTCAAGCTCACTTACTTTAATAATTGGATCTTTGAGGACCCATTAGGAAAAACAATAAAAATACACTTATAGTTAAATAATCCTTACACTCAATTGTTATTAACTATTCTCAACATACAATTTTTCATTATTATTGAAAAACATATTTCATTACTTTGTTTTATTCATAAAAACAAAATAATCTATATACAAACATTAGTTAACTCAGATTTATTTGTAAAAGCCAAGATGGCCTAAAAACATAAAATGGACCACCCTGAGAGTTCACTTCCAGGCCAGAGACCACCCGTGTGTATCATTCTCTTTTTATGTTTCTTTATAGTTTTTATCAGAAATGAACATTTTCTATCTTGGTGCACTGCAAGGCTTTTGGTTTGCTGTAGCCTCACATTAAGACTTTCCCCACATCTTTTACAATCAATTTTTACATTTTCAATTCAGTTCAGTTTTTTTATCACCCACTGATGATGGGGGAAGGACAGATGATAAAAATTACACAGATCTGTCTCTCTGTAAGTTACCAAATACATAAAACAAACAATAAACATTAGGAAAGAACTGGAACAAAGACTGTGAATCAGACTTTCTGTTCCACCATCACAGCCTGTCCTCATATTCTCACAAGAACAGTGCAAATTCTCCCGAAAAGTCTTTTAAGAAAAAAAATGGAAGCTATTGCAGCTGCAATAGGGGTACCGTTACATTACTCCAGTACCAACAGACTCTTATGGTAGGATGCAATCTTGTATAAAATACCTCACAGTGATATTTGAGTAAACGTACAAGTATCTTACCATGAAATTACTTTGGTGAAAGTTAAAGTCTCCCAAGAATATTACTTGAGTAAAAGTCTAAAAGTATTTGACATTTATTATGTTTAAGTATCAAAAAGTAAATCTCTGATATAAAATGTACTTAAGTATTAAAAGCAAAAGTATTGAGTAAAAGTGAGTGATTAGAATTTCCAAAAAGACAATTATTGGGACATGATCTTCCCAAGTAAACATTTTTCTTAATCCCATGATTAATCTAATATTATATTAAAATGTTAATGTTGAATGTTAATGTTGTTTACTGATGCACTAAACCAGTGGTTCCCAAACTTTTTTCCTCAAAGCCCCCCTTTCTTACTTCCAAGCAAAGCTGAATCCCACCCTCCCCATTCCTTGCTACTCCCCACCTCTCCCGACGACACATTCAACCTTTATTTCTTTTTCAAAATAATAAAGTGAATAGTTACAAACTTATATGGAGAAGGGGAAAAAAAGAAGAACTGAGTTACACAGATGACTTTTTTTGTAATTTTTTTATATACAAACAATATCCTGACATTTCCACAACCTCTGTGCAGACAAGTTTGTGTCAAAAATGTAAGAAGTACAAGTAAAAAGTCAGCTGAAAAATATCAGATCAAGTATATATATATAACCATATTTCTACTAAAGTAACAAATAATTTGTACTTTGCAATTTTACACCTCTGGTATAAAGGTCAGATGTGACCAAATACTTTTGTCCATGTATTTGCTGTTTTTGTTGAAGTTTCCATGTTCTGCTGAAATCAGCAAAGTCTATATTAATATTTTTTTTGGGTGTGTGTGGGGCGGGGTGGGGGGGCAGATTTTTACATCTTATATTTAAGTTAGTTAACCCTCATTTATTGAACTTGTGACAACTGGCAAAACACTAGACAAGCTCAGTCTTACTGACTTGCATGTGTCATCCCATTTCATGCACGTATGCCACAGCTGACTTCAAATCTGCCCTGCAATGTTCAGTAAAATAAATAAAAGTAGAAAGCGTTGCCATTTGTGTGACAAGGCAACAAAATGTGGTGCTGTTTCAAACCAAGACGCAGTTAAGAGGCTAATGAAAAATCATCACGATCAAACAAATCCAGTTTTCTATTTGAAAGAAGAAAATGATCAGTCCGTTCCCTTCTGGTTTGTGTTTGATGTTGCCACAGTTGCCAAGTTTGAAGTGAGATTGTAAGTTATGATCACACTGTAATCATAATGGAAGAGAAATCATTAGGGCCTCAAGAGTGAGCAATGGTTACTTCACAATCCAATTAACTAAAGCAAACACACTGCATCAGTTACCAGCAGCATGCTGCCTGCGCTCACTTCACACCATGCACTCCACATGGACGAGGCTAAAAGGAGAAGTGGATGATGAGTACTTCAGCCCCCCATCACATAAACTGACTTTGCTTTGATGTTTTTGCATCTTGAATTCAGCGAGAGAGAGAGAGAGAGAGAGAGAGAGAGAGAGAGAGAGAGAGAGAGNGAGAGAGAGAGAGAGAGAGAGAGAGAGAGAGAGAGAGAGGAGGGAGTTAAGGTAGAGTTTATTTGGCAATCATTTCATTTCCCCATAAACAGAAACTCTTTATGGTTCTTCTGAGATCATTCTCACATGGCCTTCTGCAAATTTACTTGAAACATGATTTGCTTTTAAAATTGACTGTGGAGGCAGAGTAAACAAAACATTTGCAGACCACATTACTGTGCTTGCATCACTGCTTCAAAGTGCGGGTTTCTTACTGACTGTTCAACATCCATGGTACAAATATTCATATTTAAGTTTCCTTTAGGTGTTAGCTGTTAGAGCTCAAAAGTAACCTAATTTATTTGTTATTGTCTAGTATCTTTATTCAGAGTATCTTTGATGTCTTTAATGTCTCAACCTACATCTGTTTAACTAGTTGACACACTTTACACACTGATATGACAAAAAAAAGAAACTTCGTGAACTTCACTGCATTTCATTTTGCACCTATGTCAACAGGGAGATGCCCCTGCTGACCTGGTATGCTGAATGGTCAACTAAGGCAGCACCTCAACAATATTACTTTGGACAATTGCCTGAGTGTTTATAAGAAGCCATTATACTTTGATACATAAGGCCAAGCATGTGTCACTCTTCATACGTGCTTGCTAAAGTTATAGTAAACTATCCTCAAACCTTTCAGAACTGCAGCTGCAAGCATTAAAAGCACTCAGAGCTAATGAAAAAAGCAGTATGCTAATAATAATAATACATTTAATTTGTAACACAATTTTTATTAGCAAGAATCTAAAAGTGCTACACAACAGCAAAACACACAATAAATTATAAAACTAGTAAAACAAATAACAAAGCAAAAGAACAATAAAATTTCACTAAGAAAAACAACAATCAAAGCCAGAAAAAGGCTTGATTTTAAGACCTAATTAAAACCATATAAAATCAGTGATGCCATCAAACAGAGCCAGCATAGGCTAGTTTAAAAAGAAAAGTATTTGAGCCTTTATTAAAGTCATCAAAAGACTGTGGATATCGAACCCATTCTCACTCCCAAGTCGTCACATATTGACGCTTTTCCAAGGTTCCCTCTACGTCCGATTTTGACGCGCCGGGTACCCCCCTCACGTCAGTTACTGACGAGATGGGGCGAAATCTGTTGTCATATTTTCAGAAAGTGTAGAAAATGCGCAAAAACTACCGTTTCGAAGCCTGAAATTACCTTTTTTCACTTTAGACATCCTGTCCCTGACCCTAGTACCTAAAATTAACCATTTTTAGAAAATGTAGGAAATTCACGTCAACATGTTCCAAAGCCTGAAATTACCTAGTATTCACCATGGACATCCTACCCCTGATCCCAGTACCTAAACTTAACCATTAATCCTGATCCCTCATGTTAACCTCAGACCCCTGACCCAAAGACCCCTGGTGGCGCAACCCGGAAAAGCCACGGGCGTCAAGGACTGACGCGAGGGGGGTACCCGGCGCGTCAAAATCGGACGTAGAGGGAACCTTGGGAAAGCGTCAATATGTGACGAGTCGGGAGTGAGAATGTGTAGGGATATCTCTGTCGCTGAACAATCTGAATAGTGAACGTTTCAAGTTTTTGAGAAGTTTTTCTGGACTGGAATTAAACAGGGAATACATGTGAACCTAATTGTCTTGGTTACAAGATATTTAAATGCATAGGACTAACAGTGTGTATATGATGATAAGTAGTTGTTTTTGTTGTCTGAAGTGGCGCAAAATGATGGTATCTGGTGAGAGGAGGGACCAATATCCAGCAGCCTCAATGACAATGCCAGGGCTCGGCCGGTGGTGGCTTTGCCCATCATAGCTTTATCTTTGTCCACTCCAATCATATGAGAAAACTATGCTTTTAGGTCAAAATAAAATGTGCTTTACAAATACAGTTGGATTGAATTTGCAGAACCAGATGTATGAAACTACATTTACTTATCCATCAAAGATCAGCACATGTATTTTATAAGATCTCAGTCAGTGTATACTGTAAGTCCTTTCTGATACACTAATAAATTTCTCCATCTGGGCTGGAACAAAATTAGGCAATCCTGCAAACTAGTTTGAACAGACAACTTCATCTGTGTTACTGCTTTCAACTGGATCTAACAGTGCATAATCTATTTTGCTAACCCTCTCAGTCTGAGCTGTCTAGCTGCAAAACAACCCATACTTACTTTGCCTTCAATGCTCTGTTTGTTAGTGGGTAGTGCAGTGGTCCTCAGTTCCGGCCTCATGACCCACTATTCTGCATGTTTTAGTTATTTCCCTGTTTTGGCACAGCTGATTCAACATCCGGTAACCACAGGCAGAAAGGCTCCAAGTGGCTTCCTGTGATGATCTGATCTGAGCTGAAACAGCCTTTAGGAGACCCAGTACCAAAACTGCCTGATAAGACGGTCAAGAACTGTTCAATTCAAATTTGAACCTTTTCTGTGCTGTACTTTGACTTTAGTGAACAAAGAACGCTCCCTTAAGCACTTTCCGAGCTGATAAACGACTTCAGTTCCCACAAACACCCGTGGTTTCCATCCAACCTCTCCAGATGTCAGCAATCCGTGCGGACGGATTGCCAAAACCGAGCACACAGTTTAGTAATCCGTGCGCACGAATTTCTAGCGGCTGTTTTTTTTTTCACCCACTGACCTTTGGCGCGCTCCGTAATACAGTATTTGCCAAATTAAGGCAAAACATGAGGCTACAGATGACAAAAAGTTAAGAGTCATTTGGGAGCTGTAAAGAAAGCCATTTCTGTCTAACAAGAAATATCAACTCTAAACAGAGGAGGAGATGTCAGATTTCAGCTTTCTAAAACAAACAATAGAGCATTAAGCCTGATACCCAGCTATTTTCACTCTAATTTGCATCTTCATGTTCTGTATGTGATCAAAGCATCTTTCTTGCAAGACAGGCTGACAAAGACCCTCACAACTCTCCAGTGGGAGGGAGTGACATTAAACTGCATGTGAATTCAGCGTGCATAAATGAAGCATTTCATGTAGTTTAAAGCTTTAAACTCCACAGCCTCTTTGAATTTATAAACATCTTCAGTTACAAAATAGAAGTCCAGCTGCTTTATTTTATGCACGTTCTGTATTTGCTATGCCCGGGATGTTTGTGAATATACACAGGTATATTGCTTCAGAACTGATTTGTATAAAACAAGACAAGCATTATTGTGATTCAACAAACCAAATGTTTGTCTACAGAGAGACCTGTACATGACCCAGAGCACTCCAATGCAAAGGTCCCAAAGGTCAGTAATGCTCCTTGACATTTTATTTTCTGACAGTTCACCACATCTCCCTCTTTTCTTCAGTACTGGTTTCAGTATTTGGCTCCAGATTTTTTGCCAAAGGGCCAGGTAGCAGGAAGATTTCTTTTGGGAAACCTGCTGAGGGATCTGCAGTGCCTACGCTGATGGTGAGCAACAACAAGTGGAGCTCTGGTTACTCTGAAAGGAGGGGAAAGTGTTTGCTTTATCACAGATATACAGCATGTGAATATTTAAGTATGTGTTTTGATTTGTTTATTGGTGGAACCGTTTATCATCATGTCGGAAAATGTCTCATCAGAGGGTAGGAGCAAACAACCTGTTGAAATCTCCAGGCTGCAAGGGTTGGTGTTTAGTCAAACAACACCTAAATAAAATATTTGTGTGATGGGAAAAAATAACTAAAATATTGGGCCTCATGCAAGAACATGTTCGTATTCTTATCCTAAATTTCTCTTACTTTTGTTCGTACAAAAGGTTCATACGAACATGTCACGTCAGATTCAACAAACTCTTCTATCTTCAGGAAAAGAAAAAAAAAATAAAAACTTTACGAGTTCAGAGACTGAAGTCCGTCTGTCAGAGATCCAGACAAGAAAATCTCTCATTTTTAGCAGGTCAGCTGTGGAATAAAAAGAGCTGCTAAAAGTA
>NW_013952414.1:573565-589826 GCF_001266775.1 Austrofundulus limnaeus | reverse complement strand
AGCAGTTGTGAACATGCGTGTATATACAAGATTTCTCCAATGGAATATTTAATAGTGACTGTGGAGGACAGAGACCCAACCCCCAAGACATGAGGAAGACATAGGGAAGACCAGAGCCCAAGGGTCCGAGAGGGATCCCGAGCGCAGAGCCCCAAGGGGCACCCGCACGGGAAGATCTGCCCACCCACCCCGCAGATCATACCATAGGGGAGAACTGGGAGAGTCCCTCCAGCAACCACACACACAGCCCCCAGGGCCAGCAGCAATAAACTCATGGGCATTTACATTCTTTAATTTTGTTAGCACCTCTGATGGCACAACATAACCTGAAGCTTTAGGAACCGCACGTACAATATGAACAATTCCAACAGTCTTGTTAGATTATTGAAACTAAAAATAACTAGAGAAATTGCATTTCCTTTGAAAATGCAGCGAGGGCTAAAAGCTGAAAATGTTTTGATGAACGCTGCTGAAATCAAACTGAAAAGATTTAATAGCGAAACTGTTATTGCCATTTTTAGTTTGAAAGTAGGAAAAGAAAAGAGTAAAAAGACAGCAAAAAGGGTAAAATGTTTTTTAAAGCAAGGAATAGGAAAAGAAGTAAAAAAGTTTTGAAATGCTAGAAAAGCTGAAACTAACCTAACACAACTGAAATCAGCACAAGGAAACAGAACGATTTGCTAAAATTAGCAGAAAGGAGCTGAAATTATCACAAAAATGTGAATTTAGCTGAAAAAAATCTAATTCAATGAAATTAGCTTAAAACAGCTAAAATTAGTGGAAAGCAACTCCAAAAAGCATAAAGTGTAAATTAGAAGAAGAATAGCAGAAAAGGTCAGACTGACAGCTAAAAGCTAAAAAACAACCAAATACATTGAGAAAAAATAAGTTGTAAAATGTACTTGAAAAAAATCCTCTAACAAATTTGCACGAACATTTGTTAAGTAAATTTAAATGCTACAAATTCATGTAATATTTACTCTCATCATTATGTAGTAAAAGTTATTAAGAATACAGTTAAAGATTTGTGAATAAATCAGGTAAATTTTACTTAATTTGCTCAATTAAATCTTGTAACATTTACTTGATCAAATTAAATAAAATTTATCTGATTTATTCACAAATCTTTAACTATATTCTTAATAACTTTTACTACATAATGATTAGTAAATGTTACATGAATCTGTAGCATTTAAATTTACTTAACAAACATTAGTGCAAATTATTACAAGGATATTTTTCAAGTAAATATTACAACTTCTTTATAAAAGTGCACATGCATCAAGCACAATATTGTAGCATGACACCTCACAGCTACAGAGAGGTGTAGCTCTTGTTGTAGTTCAAGACTTCACCACCAGTTGGTGGTTTTGAAGAACCTTTATTGGATTCTTCCTCATGAACAACACAGACAAAATGAAACGCACAGGTCTTACTAATGACTAGGCCTACCACTCTCACTAATGGTTACTTCTGCTGAACGGTTTAACACAAGTTAACAAATAATGAACACACAAATTAGAGTAACACAACAGACTAATTGCTGAAAGAACAATATTAACCAATTCCCTAAAATGATTTAATAACAAGAAACACGAATCATTCCCACAATCCTCCGCTGCAGTCACATGACAAACAGCCAAACACAGCAGAATGCTACAATATGCATTCCCTGTTCCCTGACAACTAAATATCACCTACATTATGCCATCAAACTATTGCACACCAACAAATGTATTCAAGCAAAAGAAACCAGACAACTTGTGTTTTATTTCGACCATGTCTTGTCCTCTCCTTGAAAAGTGAAGCAAGGGAATGAGGGGCAGCAGCCTTTGTGCACGTATGTGCCCTCAGTTTTAGCCCAGAAGAGTAAAAGTTATTTAATATATTCATGTTTTTGTGCTGTCCAGAAAAAGCACTTAAATATTACTGGTAAAATAATATTAGCATTTACTTTTTTGTACAGTAATATTGATATATAGTATAATGTGTATTGTTTATTTAGTAAATTGTAGTAGTTTAGAAATTTAGATTTTTTAGTAAAATTTAAAAGAATAATTAAATAAATGTTACTACACCCAAAAATCCTTTTTCCCAGTGTAGATGAAATTTGAAATTTGCACAAAAACGTTAAAGAAAAGCAGAACTAAACACAATATAAAAAGTACAGTTAAGATTTATGCACATTTTGAAGGGTTTTAAGAAGGTTGAAGACAGCTGCATTCTATTTGACAAGAAAAAAAAAATAGCACAAAGAGCTAGGTAACTCAAAAAGAACAAAATGCTTAAAAACTAAATGTCATAGATGGAATGTCCTGATGGAGCTGAACCTTTAGATATATAATTTTTTTTAAATAGCACAAAAATTGCTGAACAAGAGAAGCATTCACACAATTAATAAGTGAAAACATCTCTGTTAACTTGTCCACAGGCACGGGATAGCAGAGGCTGAAGGTTATAAGAAAAAAGGATAAAAATGAAAAAAAAAAAGGAAAATCAAACTCATAAGTTTGAAAAAAAAATGCTCATTATCTCTCCCTTGTTCTTTGATGAGTTCACAGGGGAGCTTATTAGTCTCATCACTCCCATCAATTACAAATGCAGCCCCCTTCTTAACCAGCAGAGGACTTATTTGATTATTTTTACCTAATCTAATCGTGTGAGCGGAACTCTGTTTCAAGTTCACATTACTACAAATGTGTGTGCTTTGAAAGCCACCCATGAACGTGTCTGTGGGTGGCAGCACTGGCTGAAGGAGACATGCTAATTGACTTTCAGTGGTGTTCAGCAGGATCATCAGCAGGTGGACCACCCACTTTAATAAAATTACATACTGTCAACAGCTCAGCTGTACAAAGTTTAATAGAGCATTTATGAATTCATCCCACATGGTTTGGTTGTGTCTTGGTGTAAATTTGTGCCTTTTCAACAAATGAAAACAATTTGAATTTTGCACATCTTTATACATCAGTGCTGCGGTCTTGTAATCCTGAAGCTGCAGGGTTGAGGCCAGGTTGCATCAGGAAGGGCATCCGGTGTAAAACAATTGCCAACTCTTTCATGCGATTTCGCTCGCTGTGGAGACCCCTGAGGAAAGAAGCAGCTGAAAGAAAAACAATCTTAAAAAAAAGCCTATTCAGTCTTTCAAGACACTTTGTTTACGTGTCCAAATTACATAAAAGAATATGAGGGTTATGAGTTTTTGAACATATGTAAACACGGGAGTGAAAATCTATACTCATATGAGTCATTTTTGAAGTGATGTCATGTCAAAATAGTTGTCAATAGTTAATATCTTAATAGTATACCATGCTGTAATTCAGAGTATAGCTTATGGAAGAAAGGATAAAAGCTTTTGTCCAGGCTAGGCTAATGGCTTTTCAAGTGAGGGGCTGTTTTTTAAATTGATTTTCAAAGGTTTAAACAATTGTTTATTTAAAGAACTACATTAGGTGATAAAAAAACTCCTATTTTGTATGACAATGTTATTTACTTTGTTTGTTGGTTGTTTTCTCAACCAAACTTTGTCTTTTTAAAGGTGCAGTAGTTAGTTCTGAGAAAACTGTGGACTAAAAACACCCTTCTTAGCCCCGCCTCCACAGCTCCTCCTGCCCCCTCCCCTCCTCCTGCCCCCTCCCCTCCCCACAGCAGAGCCTGTCATGAACATTGTACAGGCTGGTGAGCAATTCAGCTCAGGGAGTCTTATTTCCACAACATTTGAGTTACATCCACCTAAACAAGATTTAATCTTGTTTTTGTTATTTCATGTAACATAACTGGATAAAAAGGATTTAATCCACACATTGTTTTTATTTTTTTTGTCTTATCACTTTTCAGCTGTTGATGTCCTCAGCAAACAGAAAGAAATGTAAGTACTGTCTAAACGTATATGTTGCTGTGATTATCAAACTTTTCTAAGCCTTTAGCACTTCAGAGAATATTGTTCAGAAACAAATTTATTTAAAAAAATGTAGATCAGGACTACATACGTCTACATAAACACTACATAGATTTTTATGTATTTAATGTTTCTTATTTCATCCATGTTTCAATGGTTAAGCCATTAAACAGTTTAATAAAATATTAGTGGCAGCTTTTAGATTTGTATTAATGTATTATAAAAATATGGTCACCTGACACACTATGAGCCACGTTCACACTGCAGGCAAATGCAGCCCAAATCACATTTTTTCCTCCGACAGTCTAAACTTGATAAACATGATTTTTCAAATCTGACACAGGCCTTTTCAGTAATTAGTACTGAATCAGAGACACATCTGATGTTTTTTTAAAGTGATCTCAGTACAAAATTCCATAAAGCATCCCATCATTTATAAAATCTATTGGCATTGACACGAGACACATACTTTTGTTCCTAAATACAGGGTGATTCCATTTTCCAAATACCAGCTGGCAACGACCCTCTTTGAGCTGAAGCAGCTCTAACCACTGCTTCCTATGGGTTCTTGTAAATTAAATACACATAAACAGCAACGAGAGCCCTGATGAACTCATAACAGACAATTTTTTCCCATGTGTAAGACTCGGCCCTAATCGCTGGGTTTCAGTCAGCTGGTTTTGATGACGTGCGATTTAGGGCAGGAAGTAAAATGTCTGTGGAGGAAATCATTGAAGAGAGTCCGTATTTTACAGATTTAGTTTCAAAACAGATAGTAGCAATTAGTTAACAATATGTTAGACATAATCCGTATCTCATGAAGATGATCTCATGAAGTTCTCGACAGAACCTTAAAAATTTACAGACAATCTGTTGATAGCACACAAAACATGGACATTTATTTTTTTCTCACAGCAGATCCTCCGGTACTACCCTTCTTGCTCTCCACCTGAATTTCATGCTCTCTCCGTATTGTGACATCTATTGGGTGATCCTATTTGGTTCCTAGTATCTACCCTTCCAATGTTCCAAGTGAGCTACGTTGACCTGATGATGTCACGTTACCAGACTGCAGGTCATCGATTAGCCAGGAAGCCACATCAATGAATAAATCATGGCAGCAACTGCTTCAAAACAAACATTTTCATTTATTGTACTGAAGCTCCATAGTTGGGTCACAAAAAATGACAGAGGAGTGTCAGTCAGCCTTGCTATGAAGATCTTGCTTACATCAAGCTGACACAGTTGTATTGAAAATCACTGAGACCGTGTCGAATTGAATTAGGGTGAGGCGGGTCGCTGCTAAATTCAACGATCGAAAAACAGCTAAGAGCACTCAGATGTTCTCTGCAGACATAGAAATACTTGTTGGAAAGATTTCTTTTTGAGTCATGCTGCAATTTGTCCTGGTTTAGTCTGGCTATCCGGCAATTTTGATAAATGTCAGACGGCCTTGAAAAACCACTTGATGTATAGGAAAAACACAAGGTTGGATTTTTTTTTCAACTGAGGGACGTGGCTCACTTGGTGTTAAAACAACTCATCTGTATATCGCCTCAAAAATGGGACTTCCTGATTTGTAGGATGAATCTTCAAATAACAATATTACCTCTCCAAAGAAATATTTTCATTAAGAAAGTTTGGAGGAAATATATCAAATTGGCATTACAAAAAGAAAGTGGCAAAGAAAATCATTGTAGGTAACATTTTATACAATAAGAGCAAGTGTCCTCAACTTTTCTTAAAAGGATTGAGGTCAACAGAAACCTTTGTAAGAATGGCACAAAAAAAAAACTCATTTTTGTTTGTATTTACAATCAAGTTCACCATCATTGTGTTAAATCTCACACTATGGTCTGCCAGCTTCTGACACTTCTGACACCCTTTCTTGTATCCCACAATCTCTTTTCTATTGGCTGTTGGCAACACACATTTTCAGGTGGGACAGTAATCTGCACTACGGTCCAGAAATCCAACATACTGTATTTGATTGACAGATGAAGTAGGGTCTGCTTCCTTCATACAATAACATATTTATAACTATGAAAACTGTCCCCACAAAGTGCAGACTATTGCAGAATTTGTCCCACTGAGAATCACATGAAGAATCTGGCAAAGAATCTTGTAATGTTTTCTCAGTTTTAGCAGTAATTAGTGTCTACAGAATAAAACTATTACATGAAAAAGAAGCAAGTGTGCTGATTATAAATCACCAAACCTGCCATAATTATCAGTTAAGAATTATACCAGAAAATGCTTACTCTATATCAAACCCAGCTAAATCACTACTTCTTCTACACTAGTTGGCTTTTTAACTCTAATCCAAGCACAGAGAATAGTTCTTGGTCAGACCTGTAGCTTGAGTCTCACTGCACGGACCGGGTGCAAGTGGAGGAGTGTTAGTAATAATTGCATCCATCTATCAAACTCTAGGTCAGTGTCACCATTTGAAATGACAGCATCCTACGGTGAAGCTGCTGACTACAACATTGTCAGCAGAGGTCTCGTGCAGCGGCGTTCTACCACTGTGCAGGAAATTTGCAGAAAAAGAGAAACGAGCCTGCAGCAGCAGCAGCAGCAGCAGCAGAGGTGGACTGAGCACTTCCATATAACTAAAGACTGCAATACAAGACCCATCAGATTCCAAATAGGACCACTTAAAAACTCTGGATGGAAGGCAATGAGGAGTAAAACTATTTTTGAAATAGTTGACATTACTCTTGAAAATGAAAAGTGGAAAATTAATATTTAGTTTCAGAAAATAGCATGTAAAAGCAATGCTGACTTCATGACTGCAGTCATGGATTTGTTTTATCCTTAGGTTTTATAAGCATATGTTCATTGGATTAATCAATTTAAATTTTATTTTAAAAAAACATTAAAAAAACCTAATCCTCGTGTATAATGCGAACCCTAATTCAATTTATACTTCAGGATTTTTGGTCTTTATGCATATCAATAAAATGATCATATGATGATTGTAGTATCAGACTTTTTATTTTATTTAGTTTTTTTTAGCAGCTTTTAGAATGTAGTAGAAGATTTTGCAGACAGTCATTGAGATGGCATCATCACATATCTATCATGAGATTTCATGAGATAAGATTTGTGTTCTAAACATTTTTTAGGGATACCTATGTTTGGTTGGGCTTAAGTAAGTATTCACAGGAAAATAACATCAAAATATAAAATGTTACTATGAAATGGTACTGGTCATGGTCAATTGTAAATGCACCAAACAGGGAGGAGACTGGAAGGATGTACTCTCGTTCTACCAAACAATCCAAGGACTATTCATTGACTTTTAACTTGCATATACTGTCAGCTACAGTTAGGTCCATATATATTTGGACAGATACATTTTTCTAATTTTGGTTCTAGACATTACCACGGTGAATTTTAAACAAAATAATTCAGTTGACGTTCAGACTTTCAGCTTTAATTCAGTGGAATGAACAAAATGATTGCATAAAAATGTGAGGAACTAAAGCATCTTTTAAACACAATCCCTTCATTTCAGAGGCTCTAAAGTAATTGGACAGATTAAATAATTGTAAATAAAATGTTCATTTCTAATACTTGGTTGAAAAGCCTTTGTTGGCAATGACTGCCTGAAGTCTTGAACTCATGGACATCACCAGACGCTGTGTTTCCTCCTTTTTAATGCTCTGCCAGGCCTTCACTGCAGCAGTTTTCAGTTGCTGTTTGTTTGTGGGCCTTTCTGTCTGAAGTTTAGTCTTTAACAAGTGAAATGCTCAATTGGGTTGAGAGGTGACTGACTTGGCCATTCAAGAATATTCCAGTTCATTGCTTTAATAAACTCCTGAATTGCTTTGGCTTTGTGTTTTGGGCCATTGTCCTTCTGTAGTATGAAACGATGACCAATCAGTTTGGCTACATTTGGCTGGATCTGAGCACACAGTATGGCTCTGAATACCTCAGAATTCATTGGGCTGCTTCTGTCTTGTGTCACATTATCAATAAACACTAGTGACCCAGTGCCACTGGTAGCCATGCATGCCCAAGCCATCACACTGCCCTGCTGTGTTTTACAGATGATGTGGTGCTTTGTATCATGAGCTGTACCACACCTTCACCATACTTTTCTCTTTCCATCATTCTGGTAGAGGTTGATCTTGGTTTCATCTGTCCAAAGAAGGTTCTTCCAGAACTCTGCTGCCTTTTTAGATGTTTTTTTAGCAAAGTCCAGTCTAGCCTTTTTATTCTTGATGCTAATGAGTGTCTTGCACCATGCAGTGAACCCTCTGTATTTACTTTCATGCAGTCTTCTTTTTATGGTAGATTTGAATATTGATACTTCTACCTCCTGGAGAGTGTTGTTCACTTGGTTGGCTGTTGTGAAGGGGTTTCTCTTCACCATGGAGATTATTCTGCCAACATCCACTGTTGTCTTCTGTGGGCACCCAGGTCTTTTTGCATTGATGAGTTCACCAGTGCTTTCTTTATTTCTCAGGATATACCAAACTGTAGATTTTGCCATTCCTAATATTTTAGCAATTTCTCAGATGGATTTTTTTCTGTTTTTGCAGCTTAAGGATGGCTTGTTTCACCTGCATGGAGAGTTACTTAGACTACATGTTTACTTCACAGCAAAACCTTCCAAATGCAAGCATCATACCTCAAATCAACTCCAGGTCTTTTATCTGCTTAATTGAGAATGACATAATAAAGGAATTGCCCACACCGGTCCATAAAGTAGCCTTGAAGTCAACAATTACTTTTGGTCCCTTTAAAAACAGGGTGGCACAAGTTAAGGAGCTGAAACTCCTAAACCCTTCATCCAGTTTTAATGTGGATACCCTCAAATGAAAGCTGAATGTCTGAACTTTATGTCCATGTACATTATATAACTATAACTTGAATATGTTTCAGTAAACAGGTAAGAAGACAAAATTTGTGTCAGTGTTCAAATGTACATGGACCTAACTGTAACCCAGACACCTCCAGGCTCTTTCAGTTTACATGTTTTTATTTTGAAGATGTGTTTCTCTCTAACACTGTCTTTTCAGAGCTACAAAAAAAACATTGTAAATACAGTATCTGATTCTGTGCAGATATTTGCTAATGACATATTCTTTATTATGTGTGTAGTAAACAGCACAGGAACTGATTAATGGCCCAAATCTTAGGTGTGGGAAAGCTTTTATCTCACTGACAAGGAAAACCTTAGTTCTAACTGCCACAGAAAAAAAGTGATGAGACTCAATGACAACAGCCTGTGTGATGTTTGTGGCTTTGAATTAGAGACCTATTTGCACTACTTAGGCCACTGCCTGTTTCTGATCAATTAAAGAACAAATATTTCTTGGGGAACCTTTTATGGAACTCGAGAAGCTCAGAACACTAAGTGCTAACCTTGTGTCCTTCATCCAAGGGAGGAGGTAAAAATGTTGTGGGAATTAATAAATGCACTACTTGTGAGAAAAGTTAATTCAGATGTTCTGTTTTATGCAAAAATAAATAAAATAAAACATAAAATGCTTTATTTTGAAATTTGAATTCTGTTGCTGCAGGTTCCATGCATCAGGAAGAGCATCCAGGATAGAACAATTGCCAAATATTCTGGGATCTGTTTGCTTGCTGTGGTGACCCATGCATTAGAACAATATTATCTCACATTAACATAAAAATACACAAACATTACTGTTAAAACAGTTAACTTCATAAATACTCTGACAATATTACACATTTTGACATGTTTTTTTTTACTATGATAGATTTTATAATGGAATGATACAACTTCACAAGTAGAGGACTATTTTACATGTCTTGTAAAAGTCTGCTTCACAATAAAGAGAAAACATCAATTTTAAAATATAGATATTTATGTTTTATTTCTACAGTGAATGGACAATCTTATAAAATAGAATTAGTTAAATAAGTTTAATTGGTTTGGGAACAAAGCTGTTCATGTTGTGTTTGCACCTGGCAAATGTGAGCTTTGCAGATGTTCAATCAATACTGTCCACTTCAACTGCATAAAGATTTTTTTTAAATCTCCATTTTATTTCTGTACAATATATTCAGTCTATGTGCTTCCAGTTCACTTTCTTTATTCCCACGCTGCGTCTTAGCCCTGCTTTTTTTTCTGCTGCAATCATCCAATTTCCCCACAGAGATCAATAAAGCTTCATCTCTTCTATCGACGTTCGAGGAGGTTCCAGGCATCACAGCAGCTGTCTCACATCCAAGGACAGAAATCCTCAAACAAGAACTGTGTGATATCTGTTGGATCAATTCAGATGATTTCAACAAAGAAAACCTAGTCTCTTTATTCTCACTGTGGTGTGACACACCTGCAGTAATTAGTTAGATTATAGAGCCTTGAATGACATGAGCTGGAGTACAGAGCATGAATGGGTTTGATCAGGTCACAGCTCCTCACCAGTTCAGCTTGTGCCTATATGAAAAGATTTATACTGCTAATTTAATCACGAAGCCTTAAAATACCGCTGCACTCACTTCCTGCAATTATTGGATCTGACATGACATACAACATAAGCAGGACTGGACTTTATTTTTAGGTTGTGAAAGTTTTTTTACAACTATTTTAAATCCACTCACGTCAAAAGTTCACATCATTCAAATGTCACATTTCCTCTAATCTACACAAGCATGCAGTCTTTTAAGTCTTTACCCCTGCTTACTTTTTATGTTTTTTTTAATTTGTTTTGTTTTTTTGTATCACGCAACAAGCTCCTTGCATAATCCCAGCTGATGTTTGACCACATTTCTTAGCAGAATTCATAGAGTTTATTGAAATTGGTTGGTTTCTCAAAATAAACCTGGCTTTTAAGCATCCACCTATCAGACTTTCCATTTTCTTTACCCAATTTTCTCTTGCAAGGACGTTGATTCATATCAGACACACGCAGGGTATCCCTGAACCAGTTACAAGTTCATCATAAGGCCAGAAACAAATGAGACAACCAACCATTCACACACACACACACACACACACACACACACACACACACACACACACCCCTAATAATATTTTTGCTAAGGTTCACTAATAAGTACCCAAGTTTGAGCCAGAACAATAATGAGAGGACACAGAGGAATAAAAGGTAAGTGAGTTTATTTACAGTGAATGTCTTTCTGGGAGGTGGCTGAAAAAGGATGGATGTCTGGCTAGTTGAATGCTGAGGATGTTGAGTGGTGTTAATCAGTTTTCTTTTTACATGGATCAACGAAAAGGCTGGCTTGGGACAGGAGTGGCTGGGCGGAGGACGGCTGATGAGGAGCTCCAGGTGGATAAACAGTCCGCACAAGAGGCAGTCCAATGAAGGAGTCCAAGGGGAACCAGGTGAGCATTCAACCAAGTAGGCTTAGGCAAACCAAAGGCACAGAAAGTTCCACCGAGGAATTGATCACACCCAGGAGCTTTAGTATGTAAGCCCAATCACCAACAGGTGAGAAGAAGGAGGCCCACACCACTCAGGAGCTGCAGAAGAGGTCAGCAGCACAACACCGCAACATTCTCAAATTTAGAGTAGTGGTGTCCCAATACTTGTATTGGGACTGATACATTTTTACAAATACTTGTACCTGTTCAAAATGCCCTGATACCAATTTTTTTTTAACTTGGACACTCATATATTTTAAAAGTGACCCTCTTTAAACTCCAGTGCAAATGCTGTATGCCATCGATGTAACACTGGCTGATGAAGACGTGACGTCAAATTCTGCTTGCTGTTTACAGAAGTAAATATGAATGCTACATGATAGCATGTTGATTCTAAAATTGTGCAATCAGAGCAGATTAAATAATTATCTAAAATGCTTGTTTAGTTCACTGTTTATGTTGTCGCTTCTGAACCACTCCGATAACTCCAGAGAAAGATGAAGCGCCATTTCCTTTTCTGCAGGGTTGTTATTTTTTACAGTTATTATGAATTTCTGAATCCTGACAGAATGGTTTCACTTGTCACAGAAGTCCATACTTTGTCAATCCATCAAATAATTTGTTGGAAAGTTGCATAGCAACAACTGTGTCAGGGGGGAATTTGTATTTTGGCATAGTTTTATGTTTGAAAATTACCACTGGTGGCAATTTTGATCCCTTTCTACAACATACTAGCACCACTGTGAAGTGTAATTTCTCCTGACCAATTGTCACTGTATTTTCTGCCCTTTCCCTGCAACACTTTGGCCCATGCGGATGTCAACCCTGAGGGAGGTCTCATCCATGTTGGTGATATGATGCGGTGCCATGTTGTGTTCAGTTACCTGCTTTCCAACAAACTCACAGTAACTGTCAACCTTGGCTTGGAAGTCTGCTGATAGAGAAAACAGAGAAAAAGTCCCTCCTGCAAAGTCATTTATATTCATCTCCTTGGCAACTACCAGGGCGTGGAGACATAACTGCACCATTGACAAGCCTCTCCCTGCAGCACCTTGTTCAATCACCCATCCATGGACTCGTTCCTACAGCTCTGGCCATCTTGCTTTCAGCCCGCTATTAGCTTTCTTTGTTTTCTTCATTGCCGTCAGAGTAACCTCTGCTTTTTGCTAGTTTCTCACAAGTTTCTCATTCACTCCAAAGTTTCTTTCTGCTGCTAATTTTTTAATCTGCGGAATAGGGTTTTCTTTTTGATGGCATTTTGAGTACATATCTTGGTTGTCTTTAAGTTAATGCTTCACTTCATTTTTTAACCAGTACAGGAACAACATATAGTTTACACAAGACTAAAGTGTTCTCTTATGGCTGGAGATGGTAAAGTTTACGCTTTGGTTCTGTCAATCAGTATAAAGTAAACAAATCAGTCAAACAATGTGTCATGAAAAGGGAAATACTATAGATAAGTCACATCAGACTTTAAGTTCTAGGACCAGCCAAACTATGAAAAAAGTGTGACTTATTGTCCAGAGAATACAGTAATGTTTAAGTTAAGTTGGAGGTCATTGCCCTCTTAGAACACCCAGTTATGTTTGTTTCTGCTGTCTAGCTGTTGATCTCAGGTTAAGATGAAGAATTTGTGGGTACATACGTAGTTCTCCGTCTTCATTATTCCATCCACTTTGCAAAGTGCACTAGTACCACCATAGGATGCTAACACCATCATGCTTACCAGTTTTTGTAATGGTCTCCCACTGACATCTGTACATGTCCTGTTTTAGAAACAATGGGCCTCATGCAAGAACATGTTCGTATTCTTTTACTAAATTTCTCTTACTTTTGTTCGTACAAAGGGTTCGTACGAACATGTCACGTCAGATTCAACAAACTCTTCTATCTTCAGGAAAAGTGCGTAAATGAGCTGCGTAAATTCCACCTGTTCGTATCCAGCTGCTCGTGCACGCGAGAGGAGATTAGCATAATTACCACCCCAAAAACACCATATAAGGCTATGATTCCTGCCTCAGATACAAGTGTTCATTCATGAAAAATGACAGCGTAAACTGAAAAAATAAAAACTTTACGAGTTCAGAGATTGAAGTCCGTCTGTCAGAAATCCAGAAAAGAAAATCTCTCATTTTTAGCAGCTCAGCTGTGGGATAAAAAGAGCTGCTAAAAGTATAAACAACTGTGTTAAATCATTTTCATTTATTCAGAAGCCACAGCGCTGCGCACCGTGCCGCCCCCCCAGCGCGCTGCGCGGCGCAGGTGGTCTCAGATGCGGGTCTGAAATAAGCATTTTAAAATGTTTTCAAAATAAGTCTGGCACTTTGGAGAAAATCCAGGACTTGATCATATATCCTCTCTGGCCTGGGAACGTCTTGAGTCCCCCAGGACGAACTGGAAGGTGTCGCTGCATGGGGAGAGCGGGGTCTCTCTGCTGCTGCCACCGAGACCCGATCCCGGATAAGCGGCGGAAAACGGACGAACGGACAATTTATATTGCTAGTCTAAATTATTACATTTAAAATAATAACTCTAATTCAAGCAGAATAGCCTATTGTCAACATAATTATGGAGTGTGATTTATTTTCAACTCAAAATATCTTCAAAAACTAACGAAATATAAAGTTATTAGGGARGAAAACCCGTCTGGATAACAGCAGACTGACTGCTCGTAAAATATACGACAGGTCTGGACCACTCGTAAATTTTGTTCGTATCTGAAAAAAAATCTTAGAATACGAAAACATTGGTGAATGTCACAAATTCTCCTAAATCACTCGTACGCACAACTTAAGAACAAATCTGTGCGTACGAACGGTTCTTGCATGAGGCCCAATCTTTGCCTTTTGCTGCCATCACCAAATGTTAAAAAAAACTGAACATTATAATAATGTACCTAGGGAATTTTCTGTGAATGTTATCAACTGCCTAAAATGTCGACATTTTAAGCTCAAAATTAAGCAAAATCAGAGTGTGGCATTTAGAACTAAATATAATATCTGCTTTAAACTTTCTAGAGCTTTAAACTCCCCACCGCATGGATGACATACAGCATAAAACCTTTAACTCATATATCCATGTCAACTTTTCCAGCTTTTAAGTTCTCCTTTACCCCCCCCCCCCTTCTGCAGCATATCTGCTCAATATTTCATTTTTAAACCTGTTCAGACAGCAGTACTTGGATCAGATTTTGTTCAACTTGTTGTTCTTATGCAGCTGGTTAAATACCACTGCTTCATCATTTTCAGGATGGCAGAGGCCATCCGGCTGTGAGGTTTGGACTCAACAGATTCAAACTGAGCTGTGAGATAACAGAAAAAGCCTCAAAGTCAGCCTCATCATTCTTTTACCCCAGAAACCAATCCCCTAACTTAACCTGGATATATTGTAGACATTGACTTATTAAAGCTTTTATGCACCTTGTTAATGCAGGTAACTTCAGTCAGCAATGCAAACTGATTCAATTTGATCATGTGCTAAAGTCCCCCTAAAAATAAGTATTAGTCGATATTTTTTTATTAATTTATTTAAAATTTTTTGTTTGTTTTGGGGTTTTTTTTGTTGTTTTTTTTATACAAAATGCATGAAAACTATCTTGTTCCCAACAAGCACAGTGGGTGTTGGCAAGTCACTCACTTATCTGCACTGGCATTTGCAGATTTGCACAAATATCATCAAGGGTTTTTTTGTGTGTGTAAGTTTGTGTGTGTGTGTGTGGGGGGGGGGGGGTATTTTCATGCTGGAGGCAAGAATGCAGAAACAGAGCATAGATGAATAGACGAGGGTGGACAGCCGGGGTTGTATGTGTGTGTGGGAGGGGGGAGACAGTGATAAATGAGCTGACAAATGTTGTTTGTGTTAGATCATGATAGCCATGAGAGAGCTATAAGCCACACTGGCGAGCTGAGCCAGAGGGCCGATGTGGCGGGATGAAGGACAGAGGTGTATGAGTTAGTGTTTCTGAGCGGGAAAGATGGGATGAAAAAAAAGAAAAGACAGGCAGAGTGACAGCTAATCCATACCATCTGCAAGCTGCTTACAAAACAACAACAAAATTTTCCCAGAAAAAAAGAAGCTTTACATCACAAACCTCTTAATAAAGATCATTAAGATGAAGAGTTTATATGTGCAGCATAAAAATACTCATTTTGCAAAGACAGCAGTACACAAATGTTAGTTTTGGAGGTTTGACTGCAGTATCCCTTTATTTTATGTTTTTCCATGAAATCTTTCATTACCCTGGCTCACTTTGGAGCCAAATTATAAATAGACTGTCTGGTGCTGGGTGATGATAAGATTATGAGGATTTTTTAGGCTAAATGAGCTACCTAAACAAATGTTCAAAACCACATCCAAACCTTCTGTTATTGTTGAATTGTCATTCCTGTTTGTAGTCTAATAACAATAGCAGAATTCCACCCAGGGGAAATTCAGCTTCTGTGCATGCTGGTCCACTGCCACAGCTCGCAGGAACAATTATTGGAATAAATTAATTATTATTTTCATCTGTTGTCTCTCTGCTGGGAACACTAAAAGGTGCAGTGGGTAGAAAACAGTGATATCTGGTAGTATTAACTGCAAAATTCTACATTTAACATTTGTCCTGTCATGAATGTCAATTCACAAAATGTGAGCAAACCTGCTAAATGGCTGAATGAAACACATGGTTTGAATCCTTCATGCATGTTACATATGTTTTAATACAGATTAAACTAAATATTTATATACACTGACACTATTGTATGACCCAGTTGGGATGGTGTTCTTAGGGTTACAAACTTCCCCCTTTTTCCCTCAAATGCCATGATTGTCATTTGGCAGCATGGTGGATAAGTGTACAGCACTTTTGCCTCACAGCAAGAAGCACCTGGATAATATCCTCAGTTTGGACTGTGGGTTGCATGGAGTTTGCATGATCTCCTCAAGCTTATATCCCCAAATATTGAGGTTTTTGTCCCTGTGTGCATTGGTAAAACATAATTATATATACACAG
>NW_013952414.1:569134-571657 GCF_001266775.1 Austrofundulus limnaeus | reverse complement strand
TTTTTTTGCTTGCGAGTATTGTCTTCTGCACAAATGAGTGGCCTTTCAGCTCATGTCTGTCCAGGACTCATTTCACTGTGAATAATAACACTCTTTTACAATATTCAGCCATCATCTTAACAAACTGCTTTTCCTTTGTTTTAGGGTTAATACGCTCATTTCACAACAAAACACCTTCACCTTGAGAACACAGAACCTGTCCCCTTCCTGAGATATACGATGATAGAACATGTCTATGGTGTTTATGTCCAATAATACCACATTAACCTTAGGTGACCTTGAAAAAAAATTGCTGACCATTGGTCATCAATGAGTTCTGGCTTCAGACTGAAAGATAACTCAGTTTAGGCATGTTTGTTTGCCTTAATGCGTGTTCGTAACCAGCTGAATATCTGAATGTGAAAGAGCCATACAACCACAAACAGCGCTGGGCTGGACTGCTTGTTTTATTGAGGGTCTCTGCTCTCTCCATGCATCAGCAGCCAAAACAAGTAGAAGTGGGCGGATCGATATATCGATAATCATGATATCAATGCTGGTATTGATATTGAACAATACTCGTGTAAAAAGATCGCTACTCAAGCTTTGTTCTTTCCCGCACACACTGACTGCTGCACACGCGAATTTTTCATAGTGTACTCAATGTCTGTTGTGATGCACTGTGTCACACACAGCACGTAGACTAATATTTTAGATTATTGTGGATGAAGGGGAATGAAAATCTGACTAACTCATAAATCAGGAATAAAGCTTTACTCAAATGATAAAACAAAAATAAAAGTACTGTTGAATAACAAGGTTTTCTGTTAATAACTCAGAACACATTTTAAATTATTTTGACACCAAACCACAATGAGCATGGAAGGATGGTCGCTGACCCAGACAGGAGGAGATGAAGAGTGGATATTACATGGTTGAACTCCCGTGGACGCATGAACAACTTTGACTCAACTCCAGGAGGGCATCGCCGCTTGCAGGGACAGTGGTCAGATCTTGGTACCTCAGAGCTCATGTTGGTCTGGCATCCATTTCCCAGGAGTTCAAATCACCCAATTTGTTGGAGGTGATTTCCTCAGATGGAGGAGAACATGCAGCATGTTTTCACTGATCAAGTTGAAGACAGGTTCAGCTGTCTCTGGTTGCACCGTTAGCAGCAAAAAACTATCAACAGGAAAGAAAAAAATTGTGTAGGTCTTCTGGACGGGTTCTTCTCTAAAGAAACATTTCGTCTCTTTTCCAAGAGACTTCTTCAGTCTGAGAGTTTCAAGCAAAATTCAGGCTTTTAAGCCCAGCCTCCATGTGACTGATACGGAGGCTGGGAACCCATCCAGAAGACCTACACAATTTTTTTTTCTTTTTGATTTTTTACCTGTATCACTGAGATGCATCAGGACATTTTGAACCATTTTGGCCAGGATTGCCTGAAACTAGTTAGAGAGTTTGAGCAAACAGCAAGAAAGAAGGCGGACTACAGGAACCACCTAAGATTCAATCTCCGTTGCAGACAAAGTGGCATTTTCCCCAAGAGCCTTCAACTTAAATCCTCTGTTGGTGGACACAGAGCAAGCAAGATCCTCCAGAAGTCACAGACCCAGGTCCTGAACGAAAGAGTAAGACAAACTAACGTCACCATTGAAGCCAAAGAACAAGACATCAGACAAGAATTAATGACACATCTGGATCAGAACACATTCCATCAGGTAACAGATTTTACAGCAAAGGCAGGTTTAGCTTAGCATATCAAGTCTAAAACTTGACAACAGAAGAAGTTTGCTTTACTGGAAACTCGACTCTCTCCGCGGTACACATCGCTTGGACAGCACACCRCTTCCAAAGCAGAGG
Organism: Austrofundulus limnaeus; assembly: GCF_001266775.1. Taxonomy (NCBI): domain Eukaryota; kingdom Metazoa; phylum Chordata; class Actinopteri; order Cyprinodontiformes; family Rivulidae; genus Austrofundulus; species Austrofundulus limnaeus. The sequence continues at coordinate 569,815 of NW_013952414.1, read as the reverse complement.
GGCGGGAGACAGAGAAGTGGGTGAAGAATTTGTCTGACAGAAAGCTCACCCAGCCAAAAACTGAAATTCTTGCCAGGGGACTGAACTTTGCGGTCGCACCAACAAGAATCCCTTTGGTTGAGATGATTACAGCCACAGAATCAGCCATTCGAAACAACAAAATCCCAGGATTTGAAGCAGAGCAACTTAGGAATAAAGTTTCAGCCTGCCTCAGCAACGCCAAACCMCCACCTTCTAATATCAGCAGAGAAGAGAGAGACGCTYTCACTACCCTCAGCAAGGACAAGAACATCATCATTCTTCCAGCAGACAAACGAAGGTGCACAGTTATTCTGAACCAGAAGGACTATGGAGATAAGATCATGACACTCCTTAGCGACACGACCACATACGAGCCGCTGAAGAGAGATCCAGGAAGTGGTTACAAGAAGAAACTAATAGATTGCCTGAAAAGATTAGAGCAGGACAAGGCTATYAATCGGATTCTGTATCATAGACTTTACCCAGGTGAGGCCACTCCTAGTCTGTATGGTTTACCCAAAATTCACAAACAGGATGTACCTTTAAGACCCATTGTTAGCATGATCAACTCTGTCACTCACAATGTTTCTAAATATCTGACGTCTATACTTGGTCCTTTATTTGGCAGCTCAGAACATCACATATAGAACACTATGGACT
>NW_013952414.1:552489-568019 GCF_001266775.1 Austrofundulus limnaeus | reverse complement strand
CAATCCAGGAACGCCAACCTGCCAGTTTTTTTTACATCCTCTCATGTGAACTTAATATATTCATCCACAGAGTTGATGTGATCAGTGAAATGTTGGACTTCCTGGGCTTTAATTTTAACCCAGGTGTCGTCAACATATCTGAACCAATGGCTCGGTGGCACCCCTGAAAAGGACATCAAGGCTCTCTGTTTTCAATTGTCCCCCTCCTACAGCACGGCCATTGCCAGTATCACTCCACCCCCTGTTAACAATAAGTGTTAATTAGGTGTCAACGATAGCCATGTGATGTGAGTATCAGTCACACGGAGGCTGGGCTTAAAAGCCTGAATTTTGCCTGAAACAGACTGAAGAAGTCTCTTGGAGAAGAGACGAAATGTTTCATTAGAGAAGAACCCGTCCAGAAGACCTACACAAATTTTTTTTCTTTTTGATTTTTTACATGGATTACTGAGATGCATCAGGATATCAACAGGAACACAGTTCATCTGAAGTATTTCTCAGATGAAGTAAAAAAAATATATATCAGTTCGATAAAACAAAGTTCAGTCAAGGTAAACTCCATAAAGTTCGGCTGAAGAATCTGCATATGCGACCTGCATACGGAGTGTCCATCCAAAATCCACGTCAATAGGAGAAAGCCCAGACAGAGTGAAGAAGAGAGATTAGAATTCAGCAGAATTGGGTAAAAGGCAATGGCCATGCTAGACAATTGGTAACTCTAAATTGTCATTAAATGTGAGTGAAAGTGTGATTGGTTGTTTGTCTCATTTGTCTCCATGTGGCCACGAGATGGACGTGCAACCTGTCCAGGATGTACCCCACCACTCTCACAATGACCACTGGAGATAGACACCAAAGTTCCAGTGATTTTGCATGGAAAAAAGATGGCTGGATGGATGGATGGATTTTATGCCTGTCTTTACACTTTTGTATTTCATTTGGTTTAGAAGAATTTAAGACTATAAAAAAACTAATTTAGTGGATTCCCACAGGTGTCAACATCTCCACTGGTACTTTTAAAACTTGTTTAAAGTTATGAGCTTGCTGAGAACAGCTCACAAAGCTCTTCTCTGTAGATATTTATGACGTCTCTGTGAGACTTCATGCAAAAAATAAAAATAAAAAACTTAGATAAGCTTAATCTTAATATGCATCTTTATTAATTACTTTTTGAGTAAATCCTTATAGAATTTTTTTATTTTTTTGCTGCGTATTTAGGAAGAAAAGGCAAAGACAGTGCAAAGACTGCTCAGAATACACCCACTCACATCCACACTGAGGGATGCACTCCTCTTGAGCCTCATGCCCTTTGTCAGGCGGAGTGGTATTAGCACAGCTGCCTCCTTTTAACTCTAAATTGCAAGTTCTTGATAATCCCAAATCCTTTGATCAGAGGTTTGGTTTTCTAATGCTGAAAGATATTCTGCTCCCCTGGGCAGGCTGAATGGAAGCTGTGAGCTTCCCATGGGGTTGGCATACATTTCACAGTCAGAACAAGAAAAAAAAAGGCTTGTGAAAGTGCTGGCTAAGGTATGTGCATGTTTTATCATCTGGACATATCAGTAATTCATCCAGGCCTAGTAAATATGTCTTTGAACTTCAAATGTCAGAACATGTTTTACTCATAAGAGTACTCATAACTGATGTTAAATATTTCAAAATGTCTGGACTTCTGAGGTAACAAAGCACCCACTAATGTGTCATCTGTGTTTTTGCATGCTCAACTGATTTTTTTCTCCCCAATAACATCTAATCTTGTCCCTGTTAGGTTCGGGTTATTCGTGTTTAGAGCAGTGTAACTAAGATCCAAGAAGAGTGGAAACGTTTAGCTATTTGTTGGCAATACATGCACAACATGCTGATGCCCAGGAGAGGGTGAATATCTTTCTTTCAGCAATGTTTCTTTCCTTTTTACTTGTAGAACAAAAGAGGTAAAGTCACTTACTTTGTCAATTGTGTCCACAGTTGAGGAAAGGAAGATGTAGGATTCCAACTTTCAAGAAATGGATCTGGGTGGGAAAGTGTCACGTCAGGCCGGCAAGCTGAATGCTGCAGTTTGGGCTTGCAGGGTCTCCAGATGTAGAAGAGATGACTCCAGATGAGTAAGCTGACCAAACACATGACCAAGTCACAGAGGTACAAGGAGGAGGATTGTTCAAGGGGCACAAGTAGGTGTGGATGACTGCAAGGGTCACAGGGAGAAAACAGGCGAGTACGTTCTAGACCAGGGGTGGGCAATTCTGGTCCTCAAGGGTGGCTGTCATGCATGTTTTACTTGTTCCTCTGATTCAACACGTCTGATTCAGTGATTGAATTCCCCTCTCAAGTTCTGCCTAAGCTTGCTAATCACCTATTTTTTCGAATCAGGTGTGTTAGAGCAGAGAAACCTCTAAAGCAGGCAGGATAGAGACCCTTGAGGATCAGGATTTCTCACCTCTGCTCTAGTCACAAATCTTCATTCATCCAGCCAGGTATGAGTACCATGAGTTAAACAGTGTTTCAGTGTTGGATTCTGACAGCACACAGCCTTATGAGCAGGAAGAAACCTGTCAGAGGAATGACATGCAGCTGTGCAAAATATGCTTCTCCCTGCCACTCAGGTGCTGCACAAGAGAGGGAGACTGACAGAGAGATACTGGACTCCTATCAGTCCCCTCCACAGAAGTCGAAGATGAATAATGTGCTGTAGTTTCTACGCCACTCAAAAAACAGATTGTTGGATTTACTTAACTCAGTTATGTCAAAAATTTCCACTTCCACTTTTTTGACATTACTGTGTTAATTAAATCCAACAATCTGTTTTTGAGTGTATACACTCAAAAACAGATTGAACAGTACACTTCAGTTATCCAAAAGGGTGAATAGACAAATTTTTGTTTGGACTGAAGAGGTTGGGCTGCTCCTACATGTTGAAAGGGTGAGTAAAGAGCACTCTGTTATCTACCATTACTGTTGTTCATCTACTCAATCAAATGCAGAAAACCTATTGAATGCAGCCATCAGTATAAAATTGTTGTTTTCTAAGAACCTCCAGTCTGAGACTTGAGTTTAAAAAGTTTTGGGGTCAGGAAATAACCACTGTTTTTTTGTACACAAATGACAGAAATGCAAGGGAAAGGCTAAAGTTTCACTCAGAAAGGGCAATGGACCTCATGCAAGAACATGTTCATAATCTTATCTTAAATTTATCTTACTTTTGTTCATACAAAGGGTTCGAATGAACATGCCGCGTCAGATTCAACAAACTTCTATCTTCAGGAAAAGTGTGTAAATGAGGAGCGTAAACTGATGAATGCGTATCCAGGTGTGCGCACACGCGGAGAGGATATTTGCAAAATTACCACCCTAAAAACACCATTTAAGGCTATACGTTTCCTGCTCCAGATACCAGGAAATGTCCATTCATAAATGACATCGCAAAGTAAAAATAAGAACTTTACGAGTTCGGAGATTGAAGTCCTGCTCTCAGAGATCCACAAAAGAAAATCTGTCATTTTTAACAGCGTCAGACCTGCTAAAAACGAGAAATGAAATGACGACTGCTGTTAATGTCGTGTCTCCTGTGGGTCGTATACAGTCACAGAAATAACAATCTAAATCATATTAATCTCTTTCTAGAACTGCTCTGGTTTTTCTTTGGTCAAATATTTTTAGTTTAAGTGTAAACACCTGTGTTACATGGTTTTCTTTTACTCAGAAGAAGAGCAGTTGTGCAGCCCCCCCACCCCCCGGCCATCGCAAATGTCAGATGGGTTTCTGACAAAAACAATGCATTTTAAAATGTCTGCAAACTTCAGTTAATTTCATATTAATATTGATTAATACTGAAGTGTTATACAACAGCATTAATAGCCAATTTAATTTAATTTAACCTATGTATGTCATTAGTCTACATTATTACATTTGAAATTATAATTCCAATTCAATGTCATCATAATTATGGAGTGTTATTTTCAACTCGAAATATCTTCAAACTAATGACATACATAAATTAATTAGTGAAGAAATTCTGTCTAGATAACAGCAGACTGACTGCTCGTAAAATACACGACAGGTCTGGACCACACATGAATTTTGTTCGTATCTGAAAAAAAATCTTAATATACGAAAAAATTGGTGAATGCCACAAATTCTCCTAAACCACTCGTACGCACAACTTAAGAACCAATCTGTTCATACGAACGGTTCTTGCATGAGGCCCATTGTCTACTTTGAGCCTTAGAGGATCTCAAAATGCCTTTTTGCACTGCCAGGCTCGGCCCAGGTGGAAATTTACCTATCAACCAAAGGGGGGGCCCGGCAAAATTTTTTTGGGAACCACTGTAATCTAACAAATGCCACTGTCAGTCTTGTACAACGCTAATTTGTTACATACTGTATGAACTCCCACTGATGTGGCATTAAGATGCCTCTGATTTTTCTGTGGTAAATAAAACCCTGTTTGCCAATAAGTAAGCAAACAGGATTTATGACGGAGTCTCGTGAATCTCTTTTCAAGCTCTGCACTTGAGTCACTGAGGCCTGCAGCCTTGTTGCTTAGGTTTTGAAAATGGTGAAGAAAATTGTTCAGCGTTTCTCTCAATAAATAGTCACAGAGTCATTAGCTCCAACCTCCCTTGAACTAAATAATATTTGTATGCAGGTATCTTCAACTCATCTCAAGAAGCTCAAATTTGACCTGTACAGGAGCTCTCCTCTGTTAGAAAACATTCAAAGCAGTAGTCCAGGTAAGTTAAAAAAAAGGAGGCTGATAAAAAATACAAAATTATAGGCAAACTGGTCCATTGCATTCCAGCAGATTAAATAGACGTGGGGTGCGACTGCCGAGGTGGGCGGACATGGACAGCAAAATACAGCAGAACCTCTAACTACAAGTTTTATCCTTTCCAACTGTGGATTTGTTTGTTGAAAATTATTATTTTTTTGAACAAAACATTCAAATGTAAATAATTTCTTTCAATGCTAGATTCACAACTGTTTAAAATTATGATCCCGCCCACATCAAGGCACAACCAGGGCCGGGGTAGAATAAGGCCGGGTCGACTGGAGCAGGGGTTCCATGCTTTACAATGCAAAAATGCCTACAAGAGCTGCAAGAACTTAAGTTAAGGTGCTTTTAGAAAAACACAGAATCTCCACGAGAGTTAAGACTGCAGCTGAAGATTACAGTTTCTTTTCATCATCTGGTTTCTGCACATGTAAATCCTTTCGGTACCAAATACATTTAGCAGTGTATCTCACTAGACAAAATGAACCATGTTCTGGATCAGTGGGACTCTCCCTCACATACTTACCCAGTTCTTTACCCAGATCTTCAAAACAAGCTTTACAGCAGCAGGTTTAGGTCACCTCTAATAAGATTGTCAGTGGTTCTCATCTGTTCCTCAACTTTAAGAATTTAGGACATCACATCCCTGATCACCATGGTTTGGATGACAATACATGAGCCTCTTCGTCTTCCATTTTATTTCATTTGGATCTCTTGCTTATTTGCTGAGAGTAAAGTATAAAATAACACTAATTCTTCTCAACCTTTATTAGTGTGACAGCAAAATCCCCTCATCTTTTTCTCTTTAGCCATAGTTCAATGTGACTTTTCCACGCTTGCTTTGTTTTGACAGGATGCTAAATGATGCTGTCCCCAGGGTGGTTCATGTGGCAACATAATGAGGTGCTGGAGTGTTTAGCAGCAGAGACTGAGCATCAGCTGGGAGAAATGAATTCATCAGCTGACAGGAAGAATCAGGACATATTTAGTGTGATGCCTGGACTGCTCCCCTTAGAGCCTGAACTTTGAGTGTTTTATAGGAAAATCTGAACAGTCCACCTGTAATTTATTCCTCTGAGCTGACCTCTATCAGCGCTGTGATAACCTTTTACCTCTTGGCAAGCTAAATCAGACAGAAATACTATACGCTGAGTCCTCCCAGCAAATAAACCAGACAAAAGGAAATTAATCACTGAAGATAGTGAACTGATAGACAAAGAGAAATAAGACCAACATTAATTATGAACTAGTATTACGGTATTACACATTTCTAACAGATCTATGCTTCATTTTGATTATTTGTGTTCCATTTTATTTTGATCAAGTGTTTCTTTAAAGAAAAAAAAAGGTTCTGCACACCAAAGACATTTGTTTTGGGCTTATTATTATTATTATTATTATTATTATTATTATTATTATTATTATTATTTAATAACCTTTATTGTTTCTTAGTGGGGAAATTATTTTGTGCATGTTTCTCTCACACATGTGAGCAGGTGAAGCCTTTTCTCAAGGACCCAGAGTGGGGCAAATAAGGGCTTTCCCAACACCTTTTTTTGTTGTCAGTTCAGGGAGATGAACCAGCCTTCTTTTGCGGTGGCTGTGGAAGAGTAGTTAAGGGAGTTGTTCTGAAATTGGTAGGTTGCTGGTTTGAAGCCCGTTCCAGCTGTCTCAGTTGTTTTGTCCTTGGGCAAGACACTTCACTCCCAATGCCTCTGATGTGTGTCCTATCAGTTTATGTGATTTAGATCACCGACTAATCTCCATTGGATGATTTGTACATGTTTGCTTTATAGAGACCTAATAGAGTGCTGTGTGGATGGGTGAGGACACAGATTGTAATGTAAAGCACTTTGAGTATCCTCGTTGGATAGAAATGTGCTATATAGAGTACCATTTACCATTCTCTAGTCAGAGAAAAATAATGAACATGGTACAGCTTTAGCTTGAGATTAGGACACCTATCAATGGTTTCTGTGTAGCATCATCCCAAAAGGCCCCGAAATGATGGCCTCAATTGATAATATTACAACTTTTAAGTAATGTATTTGGTATTTTGTGCACAAGTCAAAGCTCTTTGTTTACTGCTCTGTCTATGTTCCAACCCTCACCTCTGGTCTTAGGGTGTAGATCATAAATGAACAAATGAGATACTGGATAAAAGGGGCAGAAATAAACTTCCTTTGTAGGGTGGCCAGGCTCAGTCTTAGGAATAGTGTGAGGGGCTTCATCATTGATCTATGTTACTGGATTGGACATCATCTATAGCCGCTATAGCTAGCGACACGCCATCATAGGAGCCATTGCTATGCATTGAGTTTTGTCAACAAAACTGTAGAGTTTCAACATGGGATGCGCGTCAATTTGTCACAAAAATATTCATAGCACCCTAATTTCTTATCCGATTTCTATAAAATAGGGCTTAAATTAAAGCTGAGAAAATTGCCGATGTTGTGATATGTAAAAAATTTGTATTTGCTTAAGAGATAAATCTATAAGCAGTCTGGGAACTTTTTATCATAGGTTTTTGCTAATGTGTTTACAGTAGAAGCCCCTTTCCATCACATAAAGACAAATTTGCCATTCCAACAAATGATTATATTTTATATTATATTTATGTTGTTATTATGTTAGGATAACATTGTAAGAGGTAAATATAATGGACAACAGCAAACCTACCTTTACTACTACTAGGCTGAACTGTGTACTAGATATTACCTGTAGGCTACTGATGTTCTGTCCAGTCAGCATATGGTATATCCTGTAGTTTGTGGTTATATATCAGAGTAAAAAACTACGTAACTTTTTTTTCTCCACCATACATTTCATAAGCTAAGCAGTGGAGGGGCCGACCGATCAATGAACTCCATCATCCGGGGGGAGCTTGGAGTAGATCTACTGCTCCCCCACATGGAATGGAGGCATTTAAGGTTGTTCATCTGATTAGGATTCTTCTTGGACGAGAAGTGTTCCAGGCAAGTCTCACTGCTAGGAGGCCCTGGGGAAGATCCAGAACTTGCCTGAGGATGATGTACCCTCTCTGCCCTGGGATTTTCTTGGGCTCCTCCAGGACCACTTTGAAAGCGTCACTGGGGAAAGGGATGTCAGGGTTTCTCTTCTCGACCTGTTGCCTCTACGACCCAATTGACAGTTATCAGCAGAAGATGAAGATTTTGTACACAGTAACTATAGGTCCCATTCACCCCCTTGGGTGTTTTATACTTTATTTGCATTCTCAAATAAATTATCAATATGTTCCACATTTATGTCAGTCTCAATTGCAGCCAACTGTAGCCTTTTTCCCCTCTGCTCTCACTTCTCTTCAGTCTGGCATTTTGTGTGCTTATGCAATGTCTGGTTGTCCTCTGCGTTCTTCTAGAGTTATTCTAAAAGTAGTTTGCCTTGCTTTCTTAAATAAATCTTTCAGTGTTCAAACCAGCTCCTCATATCAGTCTGCAATCCTGGGTCCAAACAAACCATGACAGACATCTGTAGGGTTAGTAATGTATATGTGGTAGTAAAAGTCATTAAATCAAAATCCTCAACGGTTGTAAAATTCACCAATAGCATTTAGTTTTTATTTGTAAGATTTCTGGTTTGTATTCTTGGCATGTAAATCCGAGTTAAAGGTTGGTGAGTTGAATTCAGGCATGGTTTTAACTGTGAGCACCCTTTTCTGAGCCTCTGAGACCCTGTTCACTGCAGACTCACAGGTATTAGTGTTTCAAATGGATCCTTCACCTTTCATAAGAGGTGAAACTTTTAATGGGATTTTAGAGCAGATATGTAGTTTATTTTTTTCGGATATCCCTTTGTTTAAAAAAAAGTGACTGTAGGAAAATAACAACGATGTCAATTAAAACACTAATTTGATAATTATTAACGGCTAAAAAATGTGTATATCATGCAGTTTTTACTAGTTTTTTTTCCTAGCTCTTAATTTATCATATTTTCTTCCATATTTTACATTTTTTTCATTTTGCAGCTGAAGTGTGTTGGGAAGCTTCCCGTTCTGCTAATTAGTCTTCTGTCCTGGCCCCCACCAGCCTCTCGGCTCGCCCAAAATTTAATTGGGGTCTTGCCTTTTCTGAGGATAATCTAGTAATTGAAATGCCATAGGAGGACAGTCTCAGTCTTCACACCTTCAGTCTAACAATAGCTTGCTGTAACAGTTTATATTCACTCCAGACCTTTTTAGAGGAACCTGTTGTGACAGTTGTAGACAGCCCCATGATCTTAACGCTACTCTGCTTCAGATTACCGTGAATAAGGTGCGAGAATCTTTACTTTGGGTTGACATGCACATTTCACACCAAAACACTTTTATTTTGTGAACATAGAGCCTGTCTCCTTCCTGAGGGGTATGACGGCAGTACTTTCCTATGGTGGTAATATTTGCATATATCTAACTGTGTGAGCAGATGAATGTGGCATTCAACCATTCAAAAAATTGTATCCACAGATGAACCCATGCTGTGGAGATCAACAATTATCTTCCTGATATCTTAGCTGATTTTTTTTAGATTTTTTTCCCCATGATGCCCCACAAAGAAGCAGTGTGTTTGATGAGTGCATACAAATACCTGCACAGGAGTGCCTCCATTTATGTCAGATGTTGTTAAAAACTTCCAAAGCCTTACCATCATTATCTGGGCTTTCTAAATTGCTTAAAGGCATAGTTAACTTTCTGCATATGAACTTGTGATTTTGAAGAAGGATTTAAAAATTCTGCATTGTCTTTCGACTCAGCTCTTTCTTCACCATGACCAACCGAAGCAATGCCCTCATTACTGAGGATGAGGCCCCAATCCTTCAATCCGTGTCCAGCTCCATCCTATCGTCACTTGTAAACAAGACACTTAAGTAAATTACAGTTAGGTCCATTTATATTTGGACAGACAGCATTTTTCTAATTTTGGCTCTAGACATTACCACAATGAATTTTAAACAAAACAATTCAGCTGCAGTTGAAGTTCAGACTTTCAGCTTTAATTCAGTGGAATGAACAAAATGATTGCATAAAAATGTGAGGAACTAAATCATCTTTTAAACACAATTCCTTCATTTCAGAGGCTCAAGGTAATTGGACAGATTAAACAATCGTTAAAAAAATGTTAATTTCTAGTACTTTGTTGAAAAGTCTTTGTTGGCAGTGACTGCCTGAAGTCTTGAACTCATGGACATCACCAGACGCTGTGTGTCCTCCTTTTTAACGCTCTGCCAGGCCTTCACTGCAGAGGTTTTCGGTTGCTGTTTGTGGGCCTTTCTGTCTGAAGTTTAGTCATTAACAAGTGAAATGCTTACAGAGATCAGGTGACTGACTTGGCCTTTCAAGAATATTCCACTTTTTTGCTATATTAAACTCCTGGGTTGTTTTGGCTTTATCATTGTCTTTCTGTAGTATGAAACGATGACCAATCAGTTTGGCTGCATTTGGCCGGATCTGAGCACACAGTTTGGGTCTGAATACCTCAAAATTCATTGGGCTGCTTCTGTCCTGTTTCACATCATCAACTAGAAGCACTCGGAGAGTGCAAACCTCCACCAAGACCATTTCCCCCCATCCTGTAATACAGTTACAAAGGGGCACACCAATACTACAGTGCCACCTGCTGGACACTTTAAAACCCACGCCCTGTGAAAGCATCACAGCTTTGTCGATCTCAGCGTGTTAAAAGAAAAAAATTCCTGTATCCACATTGTGATCTGGAACATCACCAATATTTAATGGTGTATTATTTGAGCCAGTACCCACATGTGTTAAAAATGTCATGACAATCCGTCCACAAGTTTTTGAGTAATGTTGTCCATAGACAGAACAACCGAACGAAAGAACAACAGATGGACAGACAGACATATGCGACCTAAAACATTACGTTGCCCTTGGCAGAGGTAATAAACACTAGTGACCCAGTGCCACTGGCAGCCATGCATGCCCAGGCCATCACACTGCTCTGCTGTGTTTTACAGATGATGTGGTGCTTTGGATCGTGAGCTGTAGCACACCTTCACCATACTTTTCTCTTTCCATCCTTCTGGTAGAGGTTCATCTTGGTTTCATCTGTCCAAAGAATGTTCTTCCAGAACTGTGCTGCTTTTTTTTGTTCTTTTATTGATACTTCTACCTCCTGGAAAGTGTTGTTCACTTGGTTGGCTATTGTGAAGGGCTTTCTCTTCACCATGGAGATTATTCTGCCATCAGCCACCACTGTTGTCTTCCGTGGGCACCCAAGTCTTTTTGCATTGATGAGTTCACCAGTGCTTTTTTTTTTCCTCAGGATGTACCCAAACTGTACATTTTGCCACTCCTAATATTGTAGCAATTTCTCACATGAGTTTTTTTTCAGTTTTGGCAGCTTAAGGATGGCTTGTTTCACCTGCATGGAGAGCTCCTTTGACTGGATGTGTACTTCACAGCAAAACCTTCCAAATGTAAGCACCACACCTGAAATCAATTCCAGACCTTTTATCTGCTTAACCGAGAATGACATAACAAAGGGATCGCCCACACCTGTCCATGAAACAGCCTTGGAGTCAATTGCCCAATTATTTTTGGTCCCTTTAAAAACAGGGTGGCACATGTTAAGGAACTGAAAATCCTAAACCCTTCATCCAATTTTAATGTGGATACCCTCAAATGAAAGCTGGATGTCTGGACTTTGTCCATGCACATTATATAACTATAACTTGAATATGTTTCAGTAAACAGGTAAAAAGACAAAATTTGTGTCAGTGTCCAAATGTATATGGACCTAACTATATTGTTTTTAATAATTTAGCTTGAAAACATGATAAAGACAAAATGATGTTCCTTACTGTACTCTATTTCTGTTTTCCACAATATCCCGGGGATTACAGCAATCTACAAGTAGTAAGGTTCCATGAAAAAAATCTGTAAAAGACAGAGTCTGCAAACCGTGAAACGCAACTTTTTTTGGCTTCACTACAACAAAAAAAAGATCAACAGATCCAAGCTCGAAAGATGTGATGTTCATCCTAAACAGCTGAAAATGTTGGGACTGGATGAGAAAGATATTTACATATTTCTCTTGGATATTTCTGCTTTTATTTCTAATTTTGTCAGATTCAGTCCTCCATATATTGGCTGCTCTGACACAACCACCGATAAATATTTTTAATTAAGTTGAATGTTGAATCCATTCTGTACATCACACTAATAAAGGATGATTTGTCAGCAGTGTGACATCTGATCACTCTGATTTTCATCTGCTCTATGCGTGAGACGTCCTGTAACTCAAGTGGCACGAGAAGTGGGGCACAATGTTGTTGGCAACATGTTCTCCCTTCCAGCATTCAGCTTCATGTCAAGATTAATTCTACTCCATCTCAATCAGTGTTGTTTCCTCCTGTCTGCTGTGGCTCACATGTCCTCTGTGTCATGTCAGTTGAGTTACATAAATCTGTTTGTCAGTCTCTGAGGCTCCGAACCTTTTTGTCAGCAGGCTCAAATGTTAGCAAAGAATCATAACTATTCTCTTGTGTATTCTGGCAGTGCTTTGGGAACAAGCTAGCTTCAGGGTCACATGACAGATGAAGCTAGACAAAGATTTCTTTAGGTCTTTTAATGTGACAAACATGTTGTTTCTAGATGACAGACATCAGCTGTTTGTCCTTGACCTTCATGGGAATCTTATTATGAAAGCCCATCTAGCTTCTCCCAGAAAATAAGCTTGAAGTTCAGAAGTTAGAGAGATAATTTATAATGACTGCAGCAAAGGCAAGTAATCAATGGAGGATGGAGCATTTGGGCCACCGTAGTTTAATGTAGTGATACAAACTTGTGATTTGTTTCCCCATTTTTTGACTTTAAACAATGTCGCTCCCAGCCATGCCAGTCTGGTTATAAAATGGGGGAGTAAAACTGAGAATAAACAAACATAATGACTACATGTGCTCACACCAAAGACACATTGTACACAGTCTTAGAGTGTCATAAGACCAGTGGTGGCTGGTCGATATGGGGTACAAGTTTGCCCCACCCCCTAATTTTGGGACACAAAAATAAAATAAAATAACAATAATAAGCAAAATAAATCATCTTGTAATGAATGGTGAAATGAGTTTCACTGATTTGCCAGATACCTGTATGGTTTTAAGAGTTTTATTATAAAAAGAGCAGCTGGAGCTGGTAGGWCATGTCACCGGGATCTGGAGCTCTACACAGAAGAGAATCAGGTTAGTTGCTATGTATTTCAGGGGAATTGTTTTTAAGGAGAGTAAAGCAACTAACCTTCTTAATCTGCGTGGAGACTTGGATGAGATCCTGAAAGACTTTGAGAGTCTTAGTCGTGGTGCGGTGACGTCACTTCCGGTCTTTGAGGCGAGTTTGTTTACTCGAGGGAAATACGTGAAACAGCTTTGGGTCATACACATGAGATCAGAGGCAGCAACCAAACAACAAAAACAAACAAACAAAACAAAAAAAACTGACCATAGATTATTCCAGTGTGTCCAAAGTTTTAAAATGAACTTTCTGTCTGGTGACTGGTGAATTTTTCACTACTCTGGATTCAGATAAATTCAGGAACCATCCGGAAACACCACAGAGAAAGTCTATTCATAGATAAATCATTCATATTCTTCTTTATTGATTTATTTTGTTTTTGTGAAGCAAACATTCAGGATGCATTTATGGGCCTGATGACTATAACAGGATTCTGAATATCCCGAGGTAAATCCATTGCTGGAATGTGGTACACAGATTTGTTTTGGAGTGTAATCATGTTTTTGGAAATGTTCCATATTTTCTCCAGGAAAAATCATCTTGACAAAGACAATACAAGACAAACAAGACAAGGCAAAGACAAACTGGCTGCTGCGTTTCTGTGTGATAAGGAGTGCTCGGCGTGATTGCACAGCAGTAGACCAGATACGACTGTGAACAAACATTTTCTTTTCATGGTTCCATTCAGACAGTGTGAAGCTAGCAGGCCAGGAAAAACAAAGACATGGAAGGCAATGCAAAGAAACGACCTTTCAGTTTTGGAACTGTGTCATTTTTGTTCTCCATGTTGCAGAGAAGGACATTAACATTGAAAAGAAGATTTGACAACCTTATATCAAATGGAAGGCATCTCCAACTAGCTCAGTTTTCTCTCAGTGAAAACCACCGAACACAAGAAAAATAGGTCTGTTAAACATTAATAAAAAAAATCAAAAGGCCATTATGAACTGTAGTTACAATTGAGCAGTCCTAATGTTTGAATCAGTTAGATTTTTTGTCATTATTTACCAGTAAGTTAAGAAACTGCATCACTGGACACAAAGTTTCTCAGCTGAAATCTCCTTAACTAATCTTTGTAAAACTTTTGTGTCTGCATCCTACAAATTGCAGCTTTTTTCTCCAACACTGCGGGATGGGTTAAATCACCATGACATCCTCACAACTAAGATGCAGACACAGAAACCCAACATGAGGCAGTCAGCCATTGAACCGTAAGGATGAAGGAGCAAAGCCTAAAATTTCAGGGGAAGAAAGTCTGACATTTTTTTCTTCTACCACGAAGGATCTCATGCATACAGTTTTACGGTTTGATTTGTCATACCAGTTTTGAGCCCAAAAAAATGAAATAAAACTGAATGTCTTTGGGAAAACAAAATTTAAACTGATCAAATACAACAGTAAGTGACCTATTTTTGACAACAAATTTTAAGTATTGGACTAATTACATGTTTTTCAACGCCACATGTAACAAACTGACTCTGTGAATGAAGAGCAGCTGAGAGAACTGCTCCTGCAGCTTCTAATGACCTCAGTAACAACCACTTGTGAGCCCAGATATTTAAAGACCTCTTGTTGCTTTGATTGTCTGTGTTGTGTTGTAGATCCAGAATCAAAGTCTGGATGATGGGATTTCTGTTTTTTGACCTGGCTTTTGGCCAGCTTATTTGGATTTTTTTTTTACAGTTTCTTGAATCTTGTATTTAATGAATGTCCTGATGCATCTCAGTAATCCAGGTAAAAAATCAAAAGGAAAAAAAAACTGTATCTTGGAAGAGAGACGAAACGTTTCATTAAAGAAGAACCCGTCCAGAGGACCTATACAATTTTTTTTCCTTTTGTATTTAATGAATGTTTGTGTCTTAATCTGAGCCTGACTATTTCTTGATGTATTGGATTTTTTTTTATTAAATTTTTTTTTGGCTGCTTATTTTTAAACCATTAGACAGACCATTTTTATGTTTAAATATACAGATCCCTGATTCTGGATTGTTCTTCTCTCTGTTTGAAGACTGACCAATGCCTGCCTCTTTGCATCAGACAAGTCATTTTATTCAGCTAAGCAAACTCTGTTCCAGCCACACTGGTCATCATCATTTCAGCTCTTGCCTCAAAAATTACCCACCTATTTTCCAGAAAGGTCATCAATGAGCATATAGTTTGAAGACTACTGTATTATGTTACCTAAATGCAAAAATCTATTTAGTATCCAAAACCGCATTCAAACACAAATCAAAGTTTTATTTTTGGTCTGATTTAGACCAAACTGTAAGTATCCACACAAATTTTGAAATAAGGAAGCAGTAGTTCATGTTACACCACTGATAAATATGGCTACGCAAAATGGATTAAAAACATCGATTGAAATATTTGTTTTGTCAGCTGTGAGGTAACATTTAGGTATAATACCTCCACCAGTCTCAAGTCAAAACTAGAACTGCAAAGCAGTTATGACCGGGGTCCAAGCCCTTTTATGCATGTCAGCCTTTGTCATGTTGTTTGTAGCATATTGTTGATCTT
>NW_013952414.1:547682-550640 GCF_001266775.1 Austrofundulus limnaeus | reverse complement strand
GTCCTTGCGGTTTGGGCTCCAGTATGAGTTTTTCCGCAGAAAAATAATAATAATAATAATAATAATAATAATAAAAAACGGAACAGATACAATAGGGTTCCATGCTCCGATGGAGACATGGAAACGCTGCTGCTTTGCAGCTGCGTTACCCTGCTTCCTCGGGCTTGGACCCCTAATGACAACCATTAAAGCAGGCCCAGCAGTACAATTTTGTACTGTGCGTGTGTTTGTGTGTGTCTGTGTGCGTAGTGTTTAGGGTTTTGGCTTATCTGGCTGTGGAGAGAGGTATGAGAGCTGGCTGTGTAATTGAAATGTCATGCGTACAGGAGAGGAGTTTGACTGAACAGGAGCCTTTAGCCATGCCCCAACAAGCCTGCGACAGATGAGCAACAGCTTCTCCAATGAAAAGTGGCATTCCCCAAACCCATTCCTCCTCCTCCATCTTCATCTGTCAGCCCATCTCAGCTCCACTGTCCTCCCACAGTCTGCCATTGCTCAGTGCCTATCTGCAGTCTAACAGTGATTAACGATAGTGCCCACTAGTTGGCGAAATATTAAAATAAATGGTTGGCTGAATCGGGTTCTGAAGGGAAGCTAGTGCATTTATCATTTTTTATCTAAGGCTAAACTATTGTGGTATTGATTGGGGCTGAGGGGCTTTCGTTCAAGTGATTTGTTGCAGACGGTGAAGAATCTCCCAGGTTTGAGTTGTGTCAAGCAGAAATAACACAAAACTTCATTTCATATAATCCTATGTGATGAACAGGAATGCACTACACATGTTTATATACATATAGCATGTTCATCCATCCATTTTCTGTACACGCTTATTCCTTTCAGGGTCACAGGGGTCACTGGTGTCCATATCCAGCAGTCACAGTGTGAGGGGCGGGGTACACCCTGGACAGGTCACAAGTCCATCACAGGGCCACACATAGAGACAAAAGACACAAACAACCATTCACTCAGACCTAGGGACAATTTAGAGTTATCAGTTAACCTAACAGTCATGTTTTTTGTCTGTGGGAGGAAGCCGAAGTCCCCGGAAAGAACCTACACATGCACGTAGAGAACATGCAATCACTTCCCAGAAGGGCCCCTGGGCTAGGATTTGAACCGGCGACCTTCTTGCTGAGAGGCATCAGCTCTACCAACTGAGCCACCATGAACATGAGTATGTCCACTCACACAGAAGACATGTGTGGGCAAGATCTGGTGTCAGCCTGGTGCTGTTGACTGAATTCTGGCATGGGAAATGCTGGGAAAAGATTTCATGGCCAGGTTTAGCAATGGTGGCACTGTTTTAGAATGACATGCCATAACTGTCCCAGTAGACGGACAGGAGTTCTTTAGCTGAAATCGACCGTCTGCAGTTGATGTTCTGGCTGGAGATATCAGCACCGATGTGTGTCAGCAGTTTATTCAACTGACCACGGTGTTAAATGAGCTCAGGACAAAAAATATGTCAGCTAACAGCTCCTGGAGTGGCGAAACTAACCGAACAAACCACCTTTAAATCATATGGTGAATTAATTATCTGGTGTGTGCAACGTCCGCTTGCTCTTTAGTAAATAAGGCAAAGTCATTTTATTTATTTATCTTTATTTCATCCATCATTAGAGACTGGAAAAAAATCAAGACGCTTCTCCCTCTTCAGACGCATGTCTTGTCTGCTGCTGCGTTCACACCGAACGTGTTTCAGTGCGTCCAACTTGAGGCACTGGGTGCATTTTTGCTGCTCAAAACGCGTTTGGTGGGAACCCTAGACACTCTGCAAAGGAAACTCATTTTGGCCGCTTGTATCTGCGATTTGGTTCTTTCGGTCACTACCAAAAGCTCGTGACCATAGATGAGGGTAGGAAAGTAGACCAACCGGTAAACTGAGAGCTTAACTCACAGTCACAGATTAATGAAAGACTTTTTAGTTACGTCATTTGGCCTGGGCCCTAAAAAATATGCATTGAAATCCCTGAGCACTATGTGACAGTTTGTTGTAAAGCTGGATTTACTGGTTGCACCAACAACCTCGTAAATTATACTAAACTTTGTCTCGAGACAAAGGGTCTGGCTGCCTAACAGTTTAGATATTCGTGCATATGCACATGTTGTTACAAGCATGTGCCAACAAAAACAAAAACTTGTAGCACTTAACAAATGTAGAGTAGATGATGAATAATTCAGAGCAGCCACTTGCTCACAGGGTAGTGATCAAATTATGGCACATTCACTGTGTGTTTTCTTACAGACCATCTGCTGGCACACACTCACATCAAGAGTTTAAAGTTTACTGAGCATTTCAAAGTAGGATAGGGAGGTCTACCATCAGATGAAAGTTTGTCAGTCATTTTCACACAGCCTCCATCCTCAGTGACAGCACCTGGTTTTACTGTTTTATCTTGCGTTTAATGTTTTCTCAAGATCACCATATGGTGTCGCAGAGACAGAGAGGTGGAAGAATAAAGAGGAATCCAAAGAATTCAACCTCTCCATTTTCCTGTGTAGTTCAGGTCAATGGGAAGGACTCGACTGAGCGTGTTTTCGTTTTTTAAGGAATGATTATAACAAAAAAAATAAGACCAACTGATCTTCACTTCAATAGTGTCAGAAAACCAGATGAAGTGGAACTCTGCTTACTTCAGAGAACATTTTCCCTCTTGCTCCTGAAGCAGGAAACCTTTGAGTGCTTTCCTTGTGTGATAGAAGTCTGATCCCCTGCAGACTAACCCTGAGTTTCTACATAAATCTAATGACTTGGAGCTGAAGGTTTACAGACAATAAATTCTAACAAAACAGTGAAACTCAAAAATTAGGAATGTGTATATGTATATACGTATATGAAAGTGTAGGGATATGTAGGCATGGGTATGTTTATATGTATATACTGTATGTATGTATGTATGTTTGTATGTATGTATGTATGTATGTATGTATGTATGTATGTATGTATGTATGTATGTA
>NW_013952414.1:542091-544828 GCF_001266775.1 Austrofundulus limnaeus | reverse complement strand
AGTAGCAAAAACATGGGCACACACACACAATATTTATATATATAGTGTGTATGTGTGTGTGTGTATATATGTATATGGGTATGGTTTTCAGCAAGGCTATACTCATTATAATTATATAGATATGCATTTTTGTTGCTATGGTTTTGTTATCTTTGTTTTTGTAGGTGTGGAGCCAAGATGTTGGGTGTGCTGTCTTGTTTTTTTTTCTCAACATAAATTTCACATATCTTCTAATCTCCTTTTCACTCTTTCTCATTATATTTCACTTCTTTATTTCTCTTTCTTTTTCTCCTATAAAAAAGCCACTGATTTTGAAGAAGCTAAGGTAATAATATTCAGATATTCAGTTCTGCTTTCTACTGAAGTGGCAAAAAAAATAAAGATCATATTTGTGATTAAAGATTTTTTAATAATTTTTTTACTAACATGGGTGGTTACTGTGAAGGTGTTTATAGTTTCTTTGACTTTTGCAGTCTGACATGATTCATTCATCCATTTATGATCCATCCATTCATCATTATCTATTCATGCAGCCACAATCCATTTGTTTACTCACCATTCATCCATCATCCTTACTGCAATCCACAATCATTCATTCATTCATTCATTCATTCATTCATTCATTCATTCATTCATTCATTCATTCATTCATTCATTCATTCATTCATTCATTCATCCAACATACAGTACATGCATACATATTTACATCATCCATCCATTATTATTGATTTATCAGTCTAACATTCATTATTATCTATCATAAATTGAGCTATTCATCAGTCATTCAATAATTATTTTTTCAAATATCTTATTAGTTGCTGCCATATGTATTCATGTAAACCTTTTGATTTGGATAACTTGAAAAATGAGCAACATTCTGACTTCCATTTTGCTGTGCAGATGCATCTAGGCATGAGAAAAGTCCCCATCAAAAACAGGGGTGCTACGTCAAATTCCAAGATGACTCTCTTTGCTCGCCAGTAGCTGTCATTCTGGTCCACCTCAAACAAGCAAAAAATATACTTGGTGTAACTCCTATCCACTTACATATCTCACACCAAAAACTTTAAGGTTTACTTGTATTTCCTGTTTATTCCATTCCTAGAAAAAATACTTCTCTTAAACTACAAAAAAAAAGGAAGGGAAAAAAGAAAAGAAAATCACTTTTTTATTCCCTCAGCCACGGGGGACATCACAGTACCACTATTTTTAGTCCTGTCATTTGATATTGGCTGACATGGTACGGCTAAGTATTTCTGAATAAATAAATAAATAAATAAATAAATAAATAAATAAATAAATAAATAAATAAATAAATAAATAAATAAAGAAAGAAAGAAAGAAAGAAATAAATAAAGAAATAAAGAAATAAAGAAATAAATAAATAAATAAACTTTTTCTGGTGATTTAGTTCAGCAGCTGATTAAAAAGACAGACAGGCAGTACCACTCATTGTAACCAGGTGTACTGATGAGGCAGTCCTGGAGGGTAACAGAGTATTTGAGCAGATTGTAACTGTTCAAAATTACACAGATCTTTGAGGAACTGATCCACAAGATGCAGCTCCTTTCAAAGAACCATAAATCTGATTTTTACTGTCAAATCTGAACCAAATTAGAGCACTTGCATTGCAACAGACTCAGCCATACACAGTGTTGTCCTATAGATTTATCTTTTAAACTATTAGTGAGAGAAAACTTACCTACATTTAATTGTTCTTGTTTGTTCGTTGTCCTGTACATATGATTGAGGCACAGAGTTTAAGTAAGGGTTATGTCCTTTTCCTCTGTTCTAGCGTGTACAGACATCATCTTGTAACATTATGTAGTTTTATTTTATCCACTCTGTAATTTGGTTACAGAAATCAAAGGAGTTCTTGTTGTGCTGTTTTTAAGCCTCACTCTCCTCCTTTGAGTGGCTCCTCAGAGGACAAATATCTCATCCCTTCAAGTTTGTTTATATTATGAAATTAAAATGAACACAAAGACATGCATAAGGCTCTAGAGGGATTAGAAGGAGCTTGCGCGTAAGGTTGAAGTGTAATCCTAATTCTCACACAGACACTTCAGGGCTCTGATTACCAACTGGTCCTTCTGATGTGGCCGAGTTCATCTTCACACTGATTGGATCTCACTGGAGGTGACTGTATCCTGAGATCACCAGGCTGTCACCGACAAGTCTTTGAAGGCTCTTTATTAAAACATCAAGGGAATGATATGCATACCTAGGATCAAAATGAGTCACATGCTGTGAAATATTTCATGTCCCTCGTTAGATTAAAGTGGCTTTGTACAGCCTGACACGGCATCATGGGAAAGAAAAGTCACTTGCTGCATTAGACTATGATACTAAATGCATGTATGTCAGCTGCAATATGTGACTTCCATCTGGAAAGTCACAACAGTATAAACAAGGTGACTAGATAGTTATCTGAAAACAAGAACCTACATCCATTTATCTAAGTCCAGGATTGGTAACCCAGACATTTGTGTTCCCAGCAACACTCTCCAGCTCTTCCTGGGGATTTGAAGACATTCCCAGGCTACAGAAGACACAAACTCCCTCCAGCAAGTTCTGGGTCTGCCCCGGGGTATGAAATCCCTGTAGAACAGTTGTTCCTCAAAGCTCCTCTTTTCTTACTTCCAAGCCAAGTTGAGCCCCCATCCCTTTTTACTCCCCACCTTTCCCAAAGACTCTTTCAACCTTTATTTATTTCTAAAAATAATAAAAGTAATAA
>NW_013952414.1:539941-541926 GCF_001266775.1 Austrofundulus limnaeus | reverse complement strand
TTAAACAGGGTTTTATTTCTTTAAATGGACTTGTTTTGGTGATTTTTATAAACAAAAAAATAAATTTATATTTTCACAACCTCCAAAAAACATGGTTATGGGAACTACTGCTGTAGAACAAGCCTGTAAAAACCCCAAAAGAGGCACCCAGGAGGCATCCTTATCAGATCACTGAACCACCATAGCTGATGACTTTACTACCTACTGTACCTCTTTTCCAAGCTCCCTCGAGATGACAGAGTTCCTCACCTTATCTCCTAGGCTAAGGCCCAGCCACTCTTCAAAAGAAACACATTTCAGCCACTTGTATCCGGTCATCATCATCTCACGGCCATAGGTGAGGGATGGAATGTATGGATCAGTAAGTCAAGAGCTTTGCTTTTTGACTCAACGTTTTTTGATCAGCCAGAAACAAAACTCTCACTGCTTTCAGTGTTTTTATTTATTTATTTATTTATTTATTTATTTATTTATTTATTTATTTATTTATTTATTTATTTATTTATTTATTTATTTATTGTTTAAACTATGTACAATTTACATGAGGTGTGTTTTGCCCTGGTTCTTGCCATAAAAAGAAACATTAGAACAATGTAACCATTCCCTGAGTATAATAGTATGACATTTTTAAGACATTAAAACACACTAAAAACATGATATTTACATGCATTCAGGAGTCTGTGTTCATGAGTCTGACAACTGTAAGGTAGAAACTATCTCTGACTCGTGGGGTCTGGACATTGATAGAGCATAAGTGGCTCTAAAGGGAGGTAAGAGAACAGATTTTGTGCAAGATGGCATTAGTCCTTCATTAAACCTTTCTCCTGCAGCAGGCAGAACAGATGTCTTGGAACTGAGCAAGTGGTGAAACAATGACTCTAGAGGCCATTTTAACACTTTTTTATTAGGAATTTGGGATCCTGTGCCATGATGTGTCCAAACCGTCCTCCACCTATGAGGAGAATTGTGTCTTTTTAGGTTTGAGAAGCATGGCTTCAGACTTAGAGGAGCTGACTCTCTTCCCAGCTCTTCACACTTTTGATCTGTTCAGCATATTTTAAAAATGCACTAGAAGTGAGAGAGTGTTCAGGGACAGTAAGGGTTGAAACAATGTGTAGTGGGTCCAATAGTTTCAAGGATGCTGTGACTGTGGTACATTACTGATTATAGATGTAAAATAAAATCCAAAAGATGTCTTTGTTTCATTATTAGCCAAGCCAAGAGGAAAATGTTTGCCTCGTTCTCTATACACTTTATGACTGATAAGGTTCTACCTACTGATAACTGAGACAGAACATCACTTTAAAGTTGACTGGATCAAACCTTGAAGGTTAGTGTTACTGCGAGCCATGTTTTGTATAAATGTCTTTGAATAGTTATTATAAGATTTAAGCAGGGCAGATATAACATGTTATCATATCTCTCTAGAATATAATGCACTATTTGTCTGTACAGCATGAAGGTGATGGTTGTTTGTCGAGGCAAAAGTGAATAGTTCCTACTGCCTGGAGTTAAACCAGCCTTCTGAGAAAATCAGCTAAATATGGGCGTTCGACAGCACACTGCCTCTGATTGCAGATCAGCTCCCGTCATATTTTACATTTTTGTGAAATCCACTTGAAGAGCCTGCATGAATACATGATTAATGCTGGTGATGAAATTTTGACTCAGCATGTATCCAAGATGAGTGTAATAAATGACTAATGGAAAATTACTCAAGCTATGTTTTAAAGTATATTTAAAAAAATGTACATTGTAGGAATAATGTAATGCCTTGTAAGTGATTTAGTGACAAACTAGGAAAGGAAGTCTTTGAGGTCATAAAAGTGCTTATGGGTGAATTTAGCATCACTTTAGTTGCCATGGTTTCATAGCTTCATGTACTTTGAGGATAGATTAATAATCCATCCATCCATCCATCCATCCATCCATCCATCCATCCATCCATCCATCCATCCATCCATCCATCCATCCATCCATCCATC
>NW_013952414.1:521917-538832 GCF_001266775.1 Austrofundulus limnaeus | reverse complement strand
AATAGGGTTCCATGCTCCGATGGAGACATGGAAACGCTGCTGCTTTGCAGCTGCGTTACCCTGCTTCCTCGGGCTTGGACCCCTAATAAACCAACAACATATTCTATTTTCTCTGGGGTCACATATTGCTTAGACCCCTCCTGATAATTTAGTTAAACCATTTATGGCATTTTGTGTTTGTCATTTCTGCCAGAGTTCTTTTACCGGTACTTAATTAGTGAGCTTAGCTTGAGAACAGTAGTATTAAAATACAACTGGATGCATCAAACTTGTATTTTCTAATAATACATACATATAATATAAGGATGTGTTCACACTGCAGACAATCAGGACAGCTACACGTTGAAATCCTACTGGAAAATCACAACTATGACAAGCCTGCAAAACAAGTATGTTTGTGTAAATTCTCAGCCATCTAGGACATGACAAGCCAAAAAAAGTGAAAAAAAAAAAAAGCAGCTTGATTAAACGTCTGTACTTCTGTTGATTTTATAGTTTAAGATGTCTGGCTTCCCAACTGGGAAGCTTTATTAATTCAAAACTGGAGTGAGAGGTATTCAAGCTTCAAACTGCCTGAGATGCTCAGTTATTGTGAGCTAAATTCACATTCATTTTCATTCCCTAATTTGTCACTAAGAGTAGCCAGTCTACATGGAGGAAGTGGGGAAAAGAACCATGAACATCATCAAAGGAGCAATAAGCCGGTGTATTTCAACCCTGGTCCTCAAGGCACACTGCCCTGCTGCATGTTTTAGAGGTCTCCCTGCTTCAACACGCCTGATTCAGATGATTGCAGTTCAACAAAAGCCTGTTAATCAGGTGCCAACTAAAATCAGCTGTGATGAAGCAGGGAACAATGACGCCTGGGTTAAAATCCAAGCTAAGGATGCAGAAGCTTTCAAACATTTGTTGACAACATAAAATTCACCTGAGAAGATGTCATGAACAACAAATATTATACAATGCTACTGTGAGAACCACAAATTTGGAAATATTCTGCCCAACAGCTAAATTACAACCTTGTCCTTGGTTTGGTTTTTAAAGCTAAACATCTAACACAAACCAAAAACTAACAATATATTAAATATTTAAAAGCAAAGCACACACACATTAAGTCACAATTCTTGATCTTTTTGGCATTTAGACATAGGTGATATTTATGTGAACGCTGACAATTTCCATGGATGACAGCGCCCTTTTCAAAAAGCTTAGCATTAATATGCATTTCCAAAAGTAAGAATAGCTGCTGTGACATTTCTGGGATCTTATGTGTAACACTGTGTGACATGGAGCCATTTATTCTGGGTATATGCTATTTAATATATGCAGACTGTAAGTTCAGGGGAAAATAAAATAAGATGTTGAAAGGAACACAGGGAATATCTGTAATTTACTTGTGACTGGTGAAATTGCTCATGACTAGACTGATGTCCTAATGAATGTAATGAATATAGGCTTATGCTGACAAAAGCCAAAATAAACTTTAACTGCTGGCAGGTGAACCTGAAAAGGTTTTCATATTTGTGTCTCTTTTCAGATTATGAACATTTCCATTCAGTTAGTCAGTGCCCTGTCCTAAGCATGAGTGAGGTAATAGTAAACAAGAAGAACCTAATTTATCAGTAATGGGTTGTTTACAGAACCAAACTAAAAAAAGGCAACCTTACCAAACCAAATGGTTGCTGTATTTTATTTTTCTCTGTCTGGTACAAAAACTGAACTAATCAGTGCAATACTTAGAGATGTGACTTTCATAAATGATCAGAATTATTTGAACGGCTCTTTAAAACAAACAATGGGCACCGAGTTGCAAACAGTTGGGAGTTGTTTCTTCTTTCTTTTCCTCCTTGTTATTTCCATGTTTTTTTCTACTCTGCAGACACAACCAGTGGCGGATCCAGGATTTGTCTGAGTAAGAGGCCATCAAGGGGCCACAAAATCCATAGAGGGGCCAAGTATTTGTTCAGCATCCTTGCATTGAAATCCCTGGTTTTGTTAAGGTGTATACATTTTACCAGTCATATGTTCAAACACTTGTAATGTCATTATAAAAAGCTTGAACAGTAAAAAATCTTTAGCAATTTTACATGTATTTTTACTGTACATAGATAAAATACTCTCTAACACACAGCATATGAGACAGTGCAGCCATCATTTGTCAGGTGAAAAACTTTTTTCTGTAAGATTGATTCATTTTGGACTTTCCTATTTGACTCATTAGCACCAGTTGTGTTTGGGCATGGAAGCGCACACACCATCATCAATCTCAGGCAAAGGACAGATGAATGACAGGACAGGGGCACTTCAGCTGGCCAATCAGATTTCAGCTGGGGCCAATGCCCCTGTGGCCCCGCCCCTGGACACAATTGCAGCAGGAAATATAATGGCTTAGTGGTTAGTACTGATGCCCCACTGCAATAAGGTTCTGGGTTCAATCCCCTCTTTGGACCTCGGGTACATTTTAGGACATCTTCATTTCTCAGAAGAAAAATAAATAAATAAAATAAAATGTCACTTCTCAGTTTCAGTTTTCAAAAAAAGAGCCATTTTTGAAGTCTCAGCTTAGAGTGTTTCTGAAATAACTCTTCTGCAAGCATCTCTGTTGTCTGTTTTAATTTTTTATTATTTTACATATATTTTTGGTGCCTTCAGGCACCAGCAGAATTGGTTTACACATACGTCATCAGTATGTGATTATGGCAGAACGGTACTGACGTCATCAAATTGCAGTCCACCACCACACACTTCAGGTGGCTAACAACAACACAGGCGGTACGTTGAGTTTAAATTGGCCCTTTTCTCTGTACTTCATCCAACAGTTTCAGTTAGAAAACGTTAGGGGTCCTTTGACCTACCCCAAAAACACAACCAGACAGAGCGGGGTTTTGAACAGCCGGTTACAGGACAAACCTGTACCTCCTGTCACCACTGTTGCCCTGGGTAGAGGTGGTCCCTTGTAGTCATCAATGATTTAATTCTCAACCAGGGTCCTTTGACTCTGGAGAGTGGTTAAAAGCAGTCCATTAATGTTGTGGGTCTGTGTTGTGGGAATTAGAAGAAAGTTGTGCATTGGTGGGGAGTAGTTACGTGGGTGTGACATCTGCAGCTGACAAGTTTTTGAGGAGTCAGCCGGGTCCTGAGTCCATCATTCTGTCAGGATTTGGGAGTAAGGAAACAAGAATGCAGACTAACAAGAGGAGTGTGGCACAAAAATAGGAAATTTTATTAACCATATAAAACAGCTGAGAGGGCAGCAAAAAAATCACTGAGAACCAAACCAACAAGGAACACATGGAGAACAGGCAGGCCAAGAAGCAGGCAGGTAACAACAGGATGACGGACTGATGAGTGAATGAGAACTGAAAGTATTAGTAGCCCAGGAAGAATGATTATTAGTGGAGACAGTTAAAACTAATGAACATGAAGAGCAGGTGTGAAAGGATTACTGAGAGCATGAAAAAAATGAGGGTGAGAATAACTGATGACACAGAGAGGAAGTGAAAAACTAAACACAAGAATTATCAAAAATAAGGAAAAGTGCACCAAACAGGAACAACCAACACAAAATATTAGGATGATGGCAGGGACATGCCTGAAAGTGAATTCCAGTTAAAGTTTAGCTCACTGAGTTACTAGACATCGTAAGTGAATGAAATCAAACCTGAATAAGAAGAGAAAACAGCTGCTTCTACAGCACTTTTTTATCACTTTAGCTTTTCTGAATATTTGGCTTATAAAGTTATTTCTGATCTCATCATCTCGTTGGATTTTTTATTTATTTTTTTGCTGACTCCAAAGCTGGCATTAGTGTTCATCTTCACACCACAAAGGGCCAAGATGCACGATGGATAGAGGGATAGGACGTACAAACTCTGCCTTGTCTGTTTAATGTCCTCAAAACATACAGAAACTCAAATTAACACCAAATTTGCCACATTTTCATAAACTTGATTGATTTATTTATTTTGCATGTTTCAGTTTCTTATTTGGAGAAAGCAGCAGTGAATTTATTCATGTATATTACTAAAGTAGAAGCATAAATACTAGGGTTTAAAAAGACTTCTGTAGAAGTATAAATTCAAGATTTTTACTTAAATATGTAAAAGTACTGGTTTTAAAACTATATAAAAGTAAAAGTAATGTAAAGAAAAAAAGCTGTAAAGGATAAAAGCCAAGGCTGCAGGTCAATAGTGCACAACCTCCCAAAATAACATTTTTCTAAAGTCTATTATAACTGTAATGTTTTTGTGATATTAAAAAAAAATCTAGGATGCACTAGGCTTCATGTTTCCTTTTGCAAAATAAAAAATAAAAATAAAAAAATCACTGTTTTCTCAGAAGATGTTTTTTTTTGTGTGTTTTTTTTTCCTCAATGCATCAGCGACTTGTTCCTACTTCTGCTGTGGTGCATCACATAACTCTGCCACGGTCATCTTCATACTAGGTTGCATACTGTACATCTGATATGTCCTGCTGGAGCATGACATGATTTATGTTTAGGTGTGATGGATCCTACAAACCAACAACCACAATTAAATTCACTCTATCTGAAATTTATATTCTGAGGCAAACTGTGCCCAAACCTGCAGCCTGAGGATTTTAGGACCATGTCAGTGACCACTGAGCTACCACAGCCAAGAGCCAAAAATTCACTCATTCCGTCGCAGAGGTTAAAGAAGACGAGTCTGTGATTGGAAGGTTGCAGATTCAACTCTCAGGACCAAACAGCCTCAACTTTGGGCTCTTGAGCAAGGCCCTTAACCCCTCAGCGATGTAATGGCAGCCCACTGCTCCACGTGTGTGTTCACATGTGCGATGGGTAAAATACAGAGAATTAATTTCCCCACCAGAGGATCAATACAGTGTTTTAAACAAAATAAATATTTTTAAAATGTAAGGAGTAGAAAGTACATATAAAAGTAAAAAGTTAGAAAAATAACCCATTGATGTATAGATAAGCAAAATTTTGACTTAAATAAGATGACAAAGTAATTTTTATTTTGCTCATTTCTGCCAAAAGGGAATTGAAATGGCAACTGAAACCATAGTTACCAAGCAAATGAGAACAAGGTAATAAAATAACTGTTACATCATCATCTTTCAGACACCTCTCTTTCTCTCACACCAGCTGCATCATTAGGTACTTTCTCTAGTGATTTGGATTTGCTCCTCCACATCATTGTTTACAGCACTTGCTGTCATCATGTAACACTGTTTTAACAAATCCTGCCCTGCTGAAGAAGATTTTATCTACAGATAGCAAAATTTTTTGACAAATCAGCAGTTTTTTGGAACCAGGATAGTATGTCAGACAAGAGACAGGCTCAAACCTAACCCTGAGTCATCTTTGCCCAGGGAAATCCAGACCGGTGTGGGCTCTGGTCTTTTCTCTGTATTTTTTTTTTCAGAGAGTCTTTTTCAGTCAAAGGCCATAATTTATTCAGTGAAGAAAAATCTGGAAGTTTGCCTGCTACAGACACTGCAGGGGCTCACATATACCAACAGGCACATGTTGTCAGGCTGGCTGCAAACAAAACGGGAGTGATCCTATCAATGATGGATGAGCTGTACACGTGCTTCTGACAGGTTATGACTGTCAGATGGAGTACAGTCTATCCATCTATCTGTCATGCTCCGTGCCCCCTCTTTAGCATGAGGATGAGCATCCAGTTCAAGTTTGATTTGAACAATGAAGAGAGGATTACTGAGGGGCTGAGAGCAGCCTGACTCAGCTCAATCCTAGTGAATTAGCTTGGCTGGAGTCAAAAACACAGAGGCTGGCTAAAGTGCTGTCATGCACATTTTTCACTCTGCTCTACAGTTTTATTATTTCATCAATATTTAATGACGTAAATGCTCTCCAAAGACTACACTGTCATTTTCCTGAGGCTTAGCTGAATGTGCAGACGTTTAGGCTTTAAAACCAGCCTGCAAGCATGACCTGCCTTAGATTTCTTTTATTTCTTTAATGTAAAAACAGCTTGACTTTGTTGCAGATGACACAATACAAGACTGAACACTGAATGCAAAATGTTTTGTTGCAAAATTGAAAGACACATCTGTAATCGTAGTCTGCATATGCTTAAATAAGTGGAATTACTTCTTTAAAATTTAACTATCAACACAGCAATAATGTTATCAGAGCTGGTTATAATACATTTTGGTACCACTTTACAATAAGGCTCCCTACTGACATTTATAAATGTTTATTAGTCATTAATAGTGTACTGTTTTACACTTTACAATAAGGGTTCCTACTGACATTTATAAATGTTTATTAGTCATTAATATTATACTGTTTTACACTACAATAAAACTCCCTTATGCCATAAACGTTTATTAGTCATTGATAAATAGTGTACAATAAGGCTCCCTTTATTAGTTGTAGATATTTATAATAAAGTAATACAGTATTAATAATTGCTTAAATATGTGTTTCCAAATCAAAATTGTGCCCATAAGGTACCTAGTGTGAAATGTTTAAATAGCACCTTTTAGATGGCATGTCTGTGAACAGATTTGGCTCACTATTTGGCAAGAAACTGAACAGTTTTGTTTCTTTCTCGTCCTTAATTAATGCATAATAAACATTTATTAATGATTTATAAAGTGTTTGTAGATGAATTAATAACTTATCTATAAACCGGTTATAAGCCATTTATAAAGGAAGTCTTATTGTAAAGTGGTACCTACATTTTAATAAAGGAAATCAATCAATTTACATATGAATAGAAGCAAAAAATTTAAGTCCAGCACACACTATAAACTATTTTAGACTTGTTCTGGGAAAAAAACTAAATAATGAACATTGTCATCTAATATTTATCACATGTGATTCAATGCAGTCGAACTTGTTGGAGACATGGCTCATAGTGATTTCATGACATGTTTTATTCCAGCCGTGACTTCAGGCTATAGGCTCCAGCACTCCCTCCTCATGGCAACATGTTCCAGATTAGAATAAAGGAAATGAGCCATAAGATGGTGCTGTGTATTCTTTCAAAAACCTGGCTTCACTTGGGCTATAATGAATAGAGATTATTTTTGGTGTAGCTTCCCCTTAAATAGAAGACATGATACAACTGAAGTGAAACCACAGAGATTATATAGAACAATTACTTTCTGCATCCATCAGGCATTGATGATTTAAAAAAAAGATTTAACCTTGAATGAAATAACTGAAAAAAAAAAAACATTTAGCTCTGAGCTTCAAGATGATGACAGCATCCTGACTAACAGGTTGTCAGAATAAATGAACAAGAAAAATGCATTAAAGAAAATGTCTATGATTTGAAACAAAATGATCTGTTGGCCAAACAAATAGAATAAGGTACACTGTTAAATCCACATTCAATAGATTGTCTGTTCCAGTAAAATATACAAAATATTGTTCATTCTGGTAAAATAATGGGGAAAAAAGGTACACAACCCTTTCTTGTCTGGTTAAACTTACACCTGTTTTAATACAATTTACACCACCCAGTCTGTGCCTGTAAAGTTTACACCCCCAGGTTTACAGTGAAACTTTTGAAGATTCCCATAATAATTACAGAGAGTTACACCCCCAAAATACAGCACCTTTAAAATGTGTAAGAGAAATAAAGAAGGCGAACAGTGAGCATCAAAGCCATTAAATTCCAGAATGTATAAAAAAGCTCCTAATGAGGAACAGCTAAAGCCAGTATTTTACTGAGCAGCGATGTTAGAAACTAATCTGCAAACAGGATTTGTGGCCGTGGCATAGGGAGTAAAGGCAAATGCTAAGGCTGCTGTCCATCTAGGGGTGCCACAAATGAGGGGTGGAAAAAATATGTCTTTTTTCAGAATATAGTTGGTTTAGTCTGTAGAATAATTTCTGGTTCCTCAGGCTTATGAAGGTAATTTATTCTGTGGGTTTCTCAGCTGCTTTGTTACTAGATGAGGTGTTGCAGAGGATAAAAGTATCATATCATGCAGTCAAGACTAACTGCTGGTGCTCAATCTGTAAATAAAAAAAATAAAATAAGGATAATGAAAGTTTTCGATGTGATCTCAGATAAAGTACATTTTAAAGTTCTACTTTCAGATTTTATGCTGTTTTATTAATCCCAAGATTTTAGTAAAAAACACTTAAATGGCTGGGAAATGCAGAGTTTTGAGTAGATATCTTGCAAGTTGCAGTTGTCCCCCTCCTACAGTGCTGCTATTGCCAGTATCACTCCACCCCCTGTTAACAATAGGTGTTAATTAGGTGTCAATGATAGCATGTGATGAGAGTATCAGTCATATGGAGGCAGGGCTTAAAAGCCTGAATTTTGCCTGAAACTCTCAGACTGAAGAAGTCTCTTGAAGGAGAGACGAAACGTTTCATTAAAGAAGAACCCGTCCAGAAAACCTATACAATTTTTTTCCTTTTGATATCTTGCAAGGTTTTCTGGAGGAGTATTTTCCTGTACCCTCCTAGAACTGCTTCACTCCACAGCTGCTGGTAAACATGAACATTTGTTCCTCGTTGCTGTCAGCAGGTGTTGGCAGGTATGAGGTAAACTTCTGATTTTCTGTTTCAAATTAATTATATTGTAAACTATTTTAAATGGACAACCTGGTTTCCAGTGGTGGGCACAGTTCCCCTGAAGCAGTAATAGGGTAACTAATTTCCTGATTTGTGCTTTAGGGCTATTATGTATTTGATGAAACAACATTATTCAATGGTACTATTTTGTGTTCCATGTGGAAGAACACCGGGTGTGGTATGGGCGCATTGATCTCGTTTTGTTTGTTGGTTAAACGTTTGATAACAAAAATGAAGTCACGTTTCACTGAGGTTCTGTTGAGTTTATACAGTTAAGTTATGAGAAGAAACAGAACAAGGGCTTTTGCTACTTTTTAAATTCATTAGTGGATTAACACTTGCTATATTTATGGGCTAAATTTAGAAGCACTAACGGTGGTCTTTAAACATTATTGATCAACATTATCGTTAACAGCTGAGGGTGAAAGCTGTCACACATTTTGTTCATATGAGTGTCACTTCTGAACTATAATTTCCCTTCATATGATCAATAATCATTCATTCACTTATCCACTTGGTGACATATGACAATATTCTGCACACAGTAAACGTTGTTTAAGAATGTTCCAGAAGTCAACTATATTAATGCTTAAAATTAGCTTTTGCTAAACGTTTCAGTGCATTCTTTAGGATTAGAGGACCTAAATATTTGAGTTAATGCTTTAGAGTTAGTGCAACTAATTTTTAAATTAGTGTTGCCCACCACTGCCAGTTTCTAAAGATAAAAAAAATAGATTAAAGATGAAACTGTTTGCTTACTATGCAAAGTATGCAAATTGACAAGCCCTGTTTGTGGCGGCCTTCAAAATGTCTTGAAACATTTGCGAGGCATCCTCAGTTTTTTTATGTCAGTTGTAGAGGCTTGCAGTTGTGTTGCCTTAATTTAAAACCCATTCAAAAGAATGTGTGCATTAAAGTACATCTTAAGACAGTTGCAAACCCATCTCAAATTATTTTTTATTGTTCTGAAGTGCTACAGATACATTTTGGCACCCACACTAAGGTCCCCCTTATTACAGAATGGATGTCTTCTCAGATTTTCTCATCAGATTTTCAAACATCACTTGGCTCCCACAATAAAAACTGAGACGCACCTTTAATTATGTGAGTTGACATATTGTTTAATGTCTTGCTATCGTGTGTCTCCAACTAGTACCCAACATTCTGAGTTAAATGAAGTACTCCATTAAATGAAGGTTTGCAAGACGAGAAATGATGAAAAGACAAGACCCTGCACAGCGTGGACCACCAGCAGATTGAGAAAGTGGCTGCTATGAAGAACTCCTACAAGTGTTTGGAGAGGGCTGGACTGAAGGACAGCACAGAGGCATAAATCATGGCAGCATGAGAGCAATAGAGGTAATTTTATTTGAATAGGTAATTTTATGTATTCACATATACTGTAACTACCTCGTCAGCCGACTGTAATGTCACATCTGTGCATACAATTACATCCATGTACAACTTTCAAGGAGTTAAGAAAAAACATACTTTAATATTTTCTGTTAAGTGTATTTTCAATAGGTTACAGATCAAGGAAAACATGCAGTTTCTTGCAGTCTGTATTATGCACAATAAAAAATGGTTAATCTGTTACCGTTATCCATTAAGTCTTTGGTAATAACCCCAGATTTCAGTTTTCAGTGTAATGACATGTTCAGTAGCAAGATCATTCATGACATAAAACACGCTTACAGACTTTAAGTCAGATTTCCCCAAATGACAGCTATTAGTATGAATTATCTATTACGAGAGGTTGAAGAGACCAAGGGCAGTGAAGGATGTTACGAACACTGGGCTCATCACCTTATGCTTACTTAACATGCTTCACCTCGTGCTGAATGAGAAATCGCACTCAGTTTTCTTATCTTTCTATCCCCCCCCCTCTCTTTATCTCCCTTTAAGAGGTTTAGGTGGAACTTCTTAAAATATTTATCTATGCTGTTATCCAGTTTGCAGTTCAACCTAAATAACATTTAGTCCATTATACAACTATTGCACTTCATTTCTAAAGAGCAATACAGCACATGTCAAGTTGTATAGATTGTTGGTAAATGGATTTTCCTACATTTTGCAGATATATGGATGTATAGAGCAATCTGAGATTTTGTTCAAATCTCACAATTTTTTTTCAAAAACTCAGCATCCAATTTATTTAACGTCTCAACGTTGGATGTAAAATAAATTACTGCATGAATAAATAAATAAATAAAATTAAATAACCATCTCCCCTCCTGCTCTGCCACTAGAAAAAAGTTGTGCTCAAACAGAAACAGTGGAAACATTCTGTGTTAAATTATTTTGTGGACAAGTAAGCCCTGGAATATGTTTATTTATCTTATAAAAATGTCTCAAATAAAACTTCTCTGCATGTTTTGAAGGCCCAATATAGTTCACCATTCACGTATTTAGCTTTTTTCAAACAAACAACTCATGGATCACTACAAAACACTTGAACTTTTAGGAAATCTGTGAAAATAAAGAGAGAGAAGTTTTACCTGGTATTTGAAAAACAATATTTTGCATTTCTATGTGTTGTTCTATTGCTACATTGACACAAATATACATGTTACCATAATGCGATCATTTAATGAATAATAAGACCTACTTAAAATGCCTGAGAACACACCTTTATTTGCCTGGATTTTGTAAAAAGTGGCAGTAAATTTTAATTTGGCACAGCTCCTATTAAAATATATCTGATGGCATTTCCTGTATCTGTATTACTTTCATAGCTAATTTGCTACACTGATAAGGTGAGGCAGTGAGTGTCTTACTGACAGAGCGCTAGCGTGAATACATTACTAGACTCTATTTAATCAATGATCTGTACTTAACTCCACATTCATAAAGCCATTGCTCTGCCACCAACAAAAATCAGATATTGCTTAAACACCTTAACATTTAATTACAGCCAAGAGTTCTTCAATCAGGTCTTAAGATTACTCTTCTGCAGAGGGCTCTGTGACTAAAATTATGTAAAGCTGGGAGTGGGCCTTCACAAAAAGGAGAAAAGCAAAAATGATAGAATTTAAGCAAATTAGTGTCTCACAGTGCTGCGTTGGTCAAGCTTTGGTTCAGGCTTACAGTATGTGGGTTTTCACTTGTTTTCAAACCTAACATTGGATGGCTGAGCACTAGAGGTGTCCTAATCCATGACTTTTGTCATCAACATAACTTGTTTACAGCACTTAGACCTACGTGAAAATGACATTACATAGGTACATGAAGAAGATTAAAATGGACGTCATTCCTTCTGTAGCTCCACCTGAAAGTCCTTATCCAAAAAGAAAAAGAAGATGCCAAGTGATGAAGAGCTTTTTACCAGAATCAGTGCACTGCAAAAACTGTCCATCTTACCAAGTTTTAAAATCTTATATCCAGCCAAAAAGTATTTTTGATCTTGTTTTGAGACTGATTTACTAAACAAGAACTGATTGTGTAAGAATAATAATCTTGTTTTCAGAATGTGTAAGAATATTTGTCTTGTTAGTCTGAACATTTGACTCAAATTAAGTCAAAATTTCTGCCAATGGAGTAAGAAAATTTTACTTGGTAATATTCCTGAAATAAGAAAAAATTGAGTCAAATCAAGTATTTCAAGTCAAGTATTTGTTGAGAGATCACAGACATGTCGTTGCACCAGCGGGTGTTGATAAAGAAACAGACTCCCCACCTTTGGACTTGCGTGAAAGCACCGGGTCACAGTCCTTGGATAGCTTTCCCACATAGCAAAATCAGTCTGGCCCACACAGCTCACTAAGACTCTGACACTCAGCCCAAATACTGTAAAGATTGATGTCCCTTTGGTGGTCCAGATGTAGTCCATACATGGGCCAGCAACACATAAATCAAACCACAACCAAGCCAGTTGTGGCACTGACACAGATTTAGGTCACATAAACCAAACAGCATCTTGGTCCATTGTGGCATCATTACCAGCCCTGGCCCACACTGGGTTGACAAAACACTTTCCGTGGCAACAGCAAAGGCCTCAGCATACTCCATCCAAAGCTGAATGGACGACACGGGGTGGTCGCGCGGTTATTTGGCGTTCATTTTTGTACACACCTGTCATATCTCCTGAGACACACTGCGAAGAACTCTTGGGAAACCCATCCCGCTGCAGCTTACGTCACTGCATGGGGTTTCTTCCTACCAGAGTCTACAATGCAGAAAAAAAAAATCTGAGACCCATCACCCAATTTTATTTATCCTCAAATATGTCCCTGTTAAAGCTCCACAGTTTTTATCAGACAGATTCCTCTGTGCACAACATCAGTTTTGACTCAATCCATAAGTTTCTGGCCATTTAACCATCTTTATAAATGTCTGCTTCCTGATCGCCAACAAGTGAGTCATTTTTTGTTTAGTTTTTTTGGAAGCGAGTGGTTGAAGCAAAATGGAGCATCCGAGCGCTTTCAGCATAAACACTCCCACAAACTTCTGACCATTCACACAATGATTTCTTATGTGGAGGGAGGTAAAAACTTCTACCAGCAGATTAAGACAAAATGGGCAGCCGAGTCGACGCTGAGATGACGATGACATAATTTTGTCATGAAACTGACAATCCAAGCCGATTTTGGCAGTTTGGAAGGAGTGTG
The DNA here is from genome assembly GCF_001266775.1 of Austrofundulus limnaeus. NCBI lineage: Eukaryota > Metazoa > Chordata > Actinopteri > Cyprinodontiformes > Rivulidae > Austrofundulus > Austrofundulus limnaeus. Next base: position 525,674 of record NW_013952414.1, on the reverse strand, counting down.
AAGCAGGCTTAAGTCAGCAGTGCCAGCTTGACATCAGATCTGGCCCACACTGGTCTGCTGTGTGGCTTATGTCTGTTTAGTGACAACAGGAAAATACATCCCATGAATACAACAGCTCTAAAAGACAACAAAAACTATTTTTCCATCACAACAATGGAATGGTGACCCAGAGCGATGAGTTCAGTCCCCTATTCTGTTCTCTTTTCTATTATATCTGTCAGTTAGAAACCGGTCTCTGTAGGTTTTTTTTTCTTGTTGCTTAATCAAACTAGCTTTAAGAGAAAGCTAGGTGACCTCAGTGTACTCAGCTGAGTGCTTGATTTTTAAATGTTTAATTAAATTGGTTGTGTTTTTGCAGACTGTGTAAGTAGTTGCAAATTTGCTCTTATTTTGTGTTTTAAAATAACTTTTATAACTCAGACACAGAGGCCCGGTTTATCACTGGGATTTAGGGCAGCCCTTTTATGGCACAGCTGACATAAAACCACAGACAGTACAGAGACAATGAGCTGAGTGTGGTCAGCTACTCTGATAACAATTAAGGAAAAATGCCTTGATTAGTATCCAGATAAACTCCTCCAAGTGGAGGAGTTTAAGTATCTGGGGATCTTCTTCACAAATGGGGGAAGAAGGGAGCAGGAGATCGACAGGCGGATTGGCGCAGCATCTGCTGAAAAGCGGGCGCTGTACTGGTCCGTCGTGGTGAAGAGAGAGCTGAGTCAGAAAGTGAAGCTCTCGATTTACCGGTCGATCTACGTTCCTACCCTCATCTATGGTCATGAGCTTTGGGTCATGACCGAAAGAACGAGATCCTGGATACAAGCGGCCGAAATGGGTTTCTTCCACAGGGTGGCTGGGCTCTCCCTTAGAGATAGGGTGAGAAGCTCTGTCATCTGGGAGGGACTCAGAGTAGAGCCGCTGCTCCTCCACGTCGAGAGGAGCCAGTTGAGGTGGCTCAGGCATCTGGTAAGGATGCCTCCTGGACGCCTCCCTGGTGAATTTCATTGTTTGTTTTTTGACAATGGCAATAAATTCTTGAATCTTGAATCTTGAGACATCTATAGTGGTAAACTGTGAGCTGGCTCTGTTTGGACAAATGAGGTGTCCTGGGGCCTGTCTCAGGTGCAGCCAGGACAGACCCCACAATAGAGATTAGATATTCAGTCCAGAATTCTAATGACCACGAGAAAGCAAAACAAAAATGTTATAGTGATAATAAAATAAATAAAAATAATCCCAGTACTAATCTGAAATTTTTATTTTCTGGTACATTTTGTATTTTGGATGATTAAATTGAAAATCTAAGTTTGAAGACATAAACATCTGTTACCCAGAAGTCCACAACAGTTTACAAAACCAAACAGATTTTTATTTTTTTATTTTTTATTGACCTGTTTTGTATTGATCTGCTTTTAAAAGTAGTGAAGCAAGCCCAAAGGCATTTTAAAATCTGGATATCTGGCCTCAGCTGTAGGATCTGTTGGTGAAGTTAAGGTAACAAGAACTTGACTAGATATTCTGGTTGTAAAAGTATTTTCCCCCTTCTAACATTTTGTGCACAGATGAAATGATCAAATCTGCTGTGAAACCCATAAAACATTATGTGAGTACATTTGAGACAAAAATATTTTGAGTTTTTAATTAGCTGAATAGACTGAAAGCACCAATTAGTCAAGCAGCATCAAAGACATAAACAAGATAAAAAATGTGTTATAAAGACAATTCTAGATTTAAAAGAATAATTGATATTTTTAATTAATATATAGAAATAACACAAACATGTTAGTTTTATGCACCGGCCGTAAGATTTAATCAAATACTACTTCTCATCTAGTTTATTATACAATGTGGAAACTTTCAGAAAGTGTTGAATTAAAAGAGAAAGTTGTGACAATATATGATAGAACTTTCTGGTTCTCTCTGCAATGGTGAAATTTGTCATTTTGGACAACAATCCCAGCTCACATGATGCTAATAAAAGACACGTCTCATTTTAATCTGGCCCTTTATGTAACTGCTGCTGCATTTGAATTACCCCAGGATGATAATGGTTATTCTATTCTATTCTATTCTATTCTATTCTATTCTATTCTATTCTATTCTATTCTATTCTATTCTATTCTATATGTACACACATGTTGCTTCTATAAGTATGGATCCCACACAGCAGACAGGTATGGGCCAGATCTGGTGTCTGGCACTGCTCACATTGCAAATGTTTTGTCAATCAGATGTGGGCCAGGTCTGGTAATGATGGTGTTGTTTTTAAGATGGCATGCCACCACTGGCCCAGTTGGGGTTTGTAGTGCTGGCCAATGCATGGACCACATCCAGCAAACCACATTTGGGCCACCAAAGGGTCGTCCTCCTTTGTGTTATCTGGGCCAAGTGTTACAGTGTTGCTACGATATGTGGGATGACTTTAATTTGGCCTCCAGTACTAATAAAAAAACATTTTCTTTTCTGACTACAGAGTATCATTTAACTTAAATTTAAACATAATGATCTTGATATTTTTGTCTTTATTTTATTGGTTAATTTGCACCATTGACTTTTTATTTCCTTGATCAAAGCTTCAGTTTTTGCACTCCTCCTTGGCCTTTGTGACTTTGTGCAACTTGGCTTCAGTTACCCACAATACCTTGACCAAATGATGGAACCAAAAATGGACCGGAGAGACTCAACAGAAGAGATGCTAAAGGAATGATTTGAACAGTAACATCTTAACCTAGGCTGCTGACTAGGGATGTTCCGATCAGATACTCAGTATCGGTATCGGTGGCAGATGTGGCCATTTTTTGAAAATCGGGTAGAATCTGGCTTAGTCATGTGATCGGGCCGATCCAGTTTTCACGACGGTTTTCAGCATCATCATTCTTTACAACTGTCGTTAAGAAGTCAAGACGCACACAAGTATGTAACCATGTCCACAGTGTGGGAACACTTTTCAATGGAAAACAATGATGCTGAAACTGCATCTTATAAAATCTGCAAACTGGATGCTTCTCGTGATGGGAACAGCAGGGCTCTCTTTAATATTACCAACCTTGTCACTTGGGAAGAAATAAAGAAATAAAACGATCAGATCAGTATCGGATCGGTATCGGAAAGACTAATCATTGATAAAATCGGATTGTATTGGGAGCCAAAAAATCTGGATCGGGACATCCCTACTGCTGACCATACTCATCCAGCCACCTTGTAAATATAAAGTACTTTATTTAAAAGCACAGTTAATCATGGTCTCTGCTCAAATCATCCATTTTCTACCCTTCAGTCTGTTCAGTTTCATTTTCTGTTTTGCTGCTGGATTTGTTTTCCAACAATTAACATCTCTCTTTTACTCCTTGCTTCAGTTATGTTTGAGTAGTTCTCCAACCTCCTGAGTGCTTCGATCAGCTCATTTTATCCCCACCTACTCACCGTACCTCTTCACTGAATTTCCTCTCCCAGACTTCAGCTAAAGCTATCCTCCTTTGTCTTAACCGATCCTGCCTCGATAAGATGTCAGCTTTTCCTTGAACTCCCCCTCAGATTCCAAACATCACTGTCAGCCTTGAAAACCTCTGTCACATCCACTCCAATTTCACAGCCCTCCCTGAACACCTGTCAGGAAAGGTGACTGTCATTTTGGCAAAGTATTTTACAGTCATATTTCCAAAAAGTGAAAAGATTCAAAGGGATACAATAAGTTAGAAGGTAAGTTATTTAAAGATGAGGCAGCATCTATCTGGAAATGGAGGATCATATATATATA
>NW_013952414.1:519946-521832 GCF_001266775.1 Austrofundulus limnaeus | reverse complement strand
TATATATATATTCAGGTTCCAGAAGATAGAAGTTTAAGATTCCAGGTTGTGTGCTCAGAGACTCATGGTTTCACTCAGCCTTAAATACAAAGGGTTCAGCCATCATAGGAGACAGATGTGTAAAAGCAGCCCTGTTCATTCTCAATGGCAGCAGTAGCTAATGTTTTTGGGTGTAGTTAGGTAAATAAAATACAAAATACTTCGTTACACAACAGATTATCCAAGCAGCTGCAGAACGCGGGCGTTCCGTTGCAGTTTCATGTCTGTCATTGAGCGTCATGTGTGAGGGAGGTATCCTGTCAACTATAGCATGATGATGTTTATGTGCATATAAATATAAGCACATAAAATTACTGTTTATGACTGTAAAAATAAGTGTGAGACTGATGTACAGTGATGGCAATGAAAACATGTCAAACAAAATTCCAAGAATAGTTTTATTATTTATGAAAGATATGATTAATAAAGTATATGTCTGTGAATGACTCACAGTTAAATTAATGATAAATAATAAAGAACAAAACAAACTTTTTCTCTTAGAACTTACTCAGCATTAAATTGTATTTTAATGCAAAACCATCACTGCCTTTGTTAAACCCTACTGGACATTTCCTTTTTTAAAATGCTGTCTGCTAACAGTACATGTAATGCCACCAAAGTGCACAGTATTTTTATTTTTTTGTAATGAATTTAATATGTTGACATCTGTTCAGGCAGAGCCACACTTCCTTCACACTACAGCCTTGCATTGGGAGTGGGATTTGCTTGTCCTGTGGGACCCAACACACATCTCATGGGAGTGGGCGGGTTTACGTTTCCCACAGGCAACTAAAAATAAACAGAGGGTCCCAAGATTGTTTGTAGCATGGAAAGTACAACTGAGGTTGGTAATAAAATTAGACCTGCAGAGTATAAAACTTTTTAAAAATCATACACTCTAAAAATGAAATGTTGGATTTACTTAACCATGTTATGTGACCTGGTTCCACTTAACTGAGTTGAGTAAATTCAAAGCAACATACTCATGTTCTTTGGTTAAAAAACTGGTATATTGCTTTGAATTTACTCAACTCAGTTAAGTGGAACCAGGTCACATAACATGGTTAAGTAAATCCAACATTTCATTTTTTACAGTGTAGAAAATCTGAATTTTCAGCACTTATACAGTTAATTTTGAGCATACCTGTCTCCAGTGGGCAATTTGAGAAAATACAAGCATGTTTTAGAGGATAGTCATCTGAGACCAGAGTCTCTCAGCGATAAACTATACTCTGTCTTTTGTTTTACTCTCTTTTTATTTTAGCTGTGTGCTGACCTGCTTAATAATGCTCAGCAACTTTGAATGTTGTATTTTTTTTTTCAAACATAGCTTGGGGTTAATTTCTGTTTGTTGTAACAGTGCGTAGGAATGACGGATCTACTTTCTTGCTTGTTTAAGCTCTCATTATTAGAGATGCCAGATTGAATTTATCAATCAATAACAGGCTGAACGGTATGTTACGGGAAATAATTACTTCCTAGATTGAATTTGTTTATTCATGCTTAGGCTGAATCCATTTACTACAAAGTCCTCATTACATTGAATTGAATTGATTTGATTTGATTTATTTATTTAACAGGAAAAGATTATTAAAAATCAAGCCTGATTCAGCATAATTGCTGTTTTACAGCAGGTTCCTGTTCTGCAGCACATAAAACACTTACAGCATCACAATCACATCACTATTATTACACCATAGACACAAAGACAAACAAGCATACCAAATTTCAGGAAGGCAGCATTTGCAAAATAYGACGTCTAAATATGAGCACAACAAAAAGTGTCCAGCAGATGGCAGACAAGATTCTTCTTAAAGGGCTGTAGTTTTGAAATGGACTTTATGTTT
>NW_013952414.1:514467-518461 GCF_001266775.1 Austrofundulus limnaeus | reverse complement strand
CCCCCCCCCCACACCCACACACACACACACACAAATAAATAAATAAATTATGCTCATGTCTACAGGCAGAAAAGGTGTCTTTCTGCAGTACAGATGAATGCATGTCAAGTTGTACAGATTGTCTGTAAATTACAGATTTTCGTCCATTTCGCAGGTATGTGGACGTGTAGCACAATCGCACAGATTTTTTTTTTTCAAAAAACTCAGGTTCAAGTGTAATTTACATCTTACAAGTCAACTGAGGATCAGTTCAAGTCAACATCCTGAAGGTCACTCAGGACCATTTAAGGAAATGGCTTCTTATGAGGGTTGGGCAGCTTTTATGGTGTATGACACAAAAGAAATAACCACCCTCCCTCTGGCACCTTCAACTGATGGAGTCAGGAGTTGGAGCAAATGATGGCAACTATGATATTCTTTAGCTGTGTCTTTTTTAAGTTTCAAATGGTTCATATTGACGTGAGCATTTCTACTGCTAGACTTTACAAAAAATAAATAAATAAAATAAATAAATCTAGATAAAATATATACTGACGCCAAACAAAACAAAGAAAAAAAAGAAAGAAGTCCAAGGCGTGGGCGGAAGATGAAGAAACTAAGAGGTCAAGTATCCATGTTTACTTTTGTTTTTTTATCAAAGTGACAAGACTTCAAGTTATCATCCACCAGCCAGGTTCTGCCACGGTCTTGTTAAAAAATAAGCAGTGTTCGTTATCCTTTACCTGCTCAGATCTAATACGAGATAATAATAATGACGTGAATGTTTGAGTGAGCTATACAAAACCATTCGGACACAGCTGTGGACTGTTTAGTTTTTTATGTGCCTTCCAACAGGCATCAGCCAAGCAGTGAGAGAAAAACCCAGGAAACACACATCAAGTAACAGCCTTTTTCACATCCTGGCTCCACCTCAACACATATATTTAAAGGGGCAGGCTGTCTCTACACAGAGTCAAAAATGTCAGACATTATTCCTCACCCTAATGTTTGATCATGCTTCTTATATGTGTTGTTTTAAATCAGACATGTTTCTAACTAAAAGCTTCTTGAGTGTGTGGAACCCTGATCAAGAGTCCCACAACCCAGTCTGCACATAAAATCATCAATTCAATCAGAAATAACCGCATTATAAAAAGATATTACTGTTCACCTAATAAAAGACTATGCAATGTGTAGTGTTTTTAAAAGTCAGTAGTAAACACCCCAATAAATTTCATTCAGTCTGAAGCTGAGTGTCTATGTAGATAAAACTTTTTTTTTCTGTTCTACGAAGTTCTGTCAGACACACGTCACATCACTTAAATATTGTAGAATAAAAATGCAGATTAAACATTTGAATCACTATTGTGATTAGATTACTCAGACCAAAGTTCTGTTATGGTCACTGAACATATTTTGTAGTGACAGAGAATCGTGAAAAGGAACCTTGTTAAAATTAACTTCTTATTCAGATAAGTGAACATTTCAGACATTCATTTTTAACAAGATTCAAATGTTTCACAATTTAAAATAAAAAAGAGTTTTGTTTTCTCTTGCTGAAGTCTAAAACGAAGCACAAAGAAAATGAAGGACACTGTCTTTGTAGATTAGGTGTTGGGTATGCGTGTAAACTCTCAGACGTTACTCAAGTGTGATACCAGGAAACCAGTCAAAGACTTAGACAGAATAGTTGCTGGAAAGAGGATTGGAGGTCAGACAGTATTAATGGGCTATTAACACGTCTGTTTTATAAAATTTATCCCTGTTTCTTTATAATTGTGCAGATATTTGAACATCTTATTTGTTTTTGTGCTTAGTGATTCACAGATGAGAGATTATTGTTGAATTTTTTATATTGATCTCATTTTACTGAAATAAAACAAACTTATTTAATCATATATCAATTAAAGAGTCTATGAGTGCAGGTGGGCTTGGACACAAATCTTGCAGAACTGATAAAGTCAGAGACCAGACAGTAATGGGAGTGCGTGTGAGAGGGATGAAAAAGAAATTGAAAATCAGTGGTGTGCAGATTCTACATCACACCTCTAATCACCTGAGTGGCCTTCTTTTTCTCTCAAACACCCTTCATCTGTTCATCCTCACCCTTTTCATCCCACTCATCTGGCTCTTTTTCCTCCAACACGTTCAACTCAATGTGTTTATCAGTTTGTTTGAATGATTCTAGTTCATCACAGAACTTCTCCAGAGCTCAAGTGAACATCATACTGCATCATTCTTTATCGTCCTCTTCCCGATTCTTTAAATCATTCTTATCAATGGCAATTGCATCCAATTGACACTTCTGCATTATTGTGACCCCTGCACAGGGTCATATTGTGTTTTTTTTATTCATTTTTTTCCACTGATTTTTGATCAGTCATTGCACGGAAACGGCTGCACCGATCAACATGAAATTTTGCATTAATGTAGATGTGTCTGACCTACACTGCACCAGCCAGACCTCATATATGAGGAGAGGGTGTCTGGACATACAAAAGTGCTTACAACTCAAAAGCTATTCAACTTAGCAGCTTCAGTTTTTTTATTTTTATTTTTGTTCTGATGAAGGGCTATCCATCGGGGCCACCTAAGAGCCCCCCCCCCCCCAAAAAAAACAAACAAACAATTAAATAAACAAAAAAAAACAAACAAACAAAACAATAAATCTGTTCTGGTGAGTTCTAGTGCGTTGGTGTTTTGCGTATATTTGTGTGGGGTTCATATTTTACAGCTAATCAGTACCTACGTAGTTTTCCCTATATGTTGTTATTAAACGGTAAGTGATGTGATCTTATACAGCAGTTTTTATCGAGTCCCTACAAACTCCAAAGTCACACTACAGTTATTCAGTCATTCATACACTCATTGACACACTGATAATGGTAAGCTGCATTGTAGCCACAGCTGCCCTCGGGCACARTGACAGAGGTGGGGCTGCCATGCACCAGCACCACCAGCCCCTCAGCATCAGTAGGCAAGGCTGGTGAAGTGTTTTGCCCAAGGACACAATGACTGAAATTGACAGAGCAGGGGTTTGAACTGACAGCCCACCGTTTACAGGATGACTCCTCAACCTCCTGTCGCTTCTTTGAGCTGCTGTTGTGTGATTTATAATAACCCCTTACTGCTTGAATTTATTTATATGCATTTTTTGTTGTCAGTCAGATGCTAAATTGAGAAGAGATTGTTTGAATATAGCAAATATAACTAGAAGCACTTGAAGAGCGCAAACCTCCACCAAGGCCAATTTCCTCTATCTTGCAATAGTGAAGAATCCTTAAAAAATTCCTGTATTTAGATTGTGATCCGGATTATCACCAACATTTAAAGGTGTGTTCCTTTGGCCAATATCCACCTATGGTAAAACATTCATGAAAATCTGTCCATAATTTGTTGAGTAATTTTGTCCACAGACAGACAGACAGACAGACAGACAGACAGACAGACAGACAGACAGACAGACAGACACGACCGAAAACATAACCTCTTTGGTGGAGGTAATAAATACCTAAAAGCTGGGGTGTCAAACTCATTTCCACTGAGGGCCACAAGAACATTAAGGTGGCCCACAAAGGAGCAGTAGTAATTGACTTTTTATGTTTTGCGTTTAACTTTAACTAAACAGGAAACATGACTTTACTCATCTCATTCCTACAGCTGGGCAGCGCTAACAAGCAATAACTGAGCGCTACCTGGTATTTCCTGCATGGAAACAGTGTTTTAAAGACGTCCTCTTGTAAACACTGAAAAGTACTATGCGTATAACTGACCTAAATGTGAAATAAATAATACAGAAATACTATTAAAAAGTAAAAGTTTTACCTGCTGTTGAGTTGTGGTAATTGCTGTTGAATTTCCATGCAAAATCCACATGCATTATGGGAGATGTAGTTTATGGTCGACAGTGGTGGACAGTAACAAAGTACTTTTACTTTATTACTGTAATTAAGTACATTTTTTGAGTATCTGTACTTTACTTGAGTAGTTATTTATTTGGGAACTTTTTACTTTT